>NC_068322.1:687579-710079 GCF_025860055.1 Xyrauchen texanus
TGGATTAGTTTCCTTTTGTTTCTCATTTACTGACTTTATGTATTTATTGATTTAAGTTAATTCATCGTATACTTTAATGTTTAAATAAACTGTTTTTGGATTTAGCTGAACAAACGGTGTGGTCTCCCCTATGTCATTTCTACTGTGAGTCAGGTAGTCGTGACATATGGGGGCTCGTCCAGCTTTTGGATCCCGAATTGTGAGTAGACTAATTCGCAATATTGTGTAGGCTGGGTTGCGTGGGTAGTGCTACGTCATTGGTTCACATTTTGTGAATGAAACGTAACGGTGATCAGCTGATAGTAGCCTAGTAGTCTAATCAGCTGCCACGCGTTGTGTTTGTTTGTTGGGGAGTTCCGCAACAGGTGTTTAGTTACGTTAGCAGTTTAGTATTTTGACCGCTAAACTAATTTTTGGGAGTAGTTTGCGCAGATTAGAGCGACTTTTTTTTCCAACCAGAGGTATTTATTGAGTGACGAAGTGTGTTTGTAGGTCTACTAATGTGCATGGCATCTTACGGAGTCTGTTTTATCCCCAATTAGTGCGCTTAGGCGTTGTGGGTTTAGGTTGCTGGTCACTGAAGTCTGAACGAGGGCACCGCCGTGGAGCACCGGCTGAATTGACTTCGGTCGGGACAGTACGATTCCATCGGTATTGGTGAGTAAATTAGCCTTGTTCTTGGACTTAGTGTGAAGATAGGTTAGATTATAGGGGGGTAAATGTTTAGGGGGAAAACTCTGTAGTTGTCCTGTAATATGAGCTACATTCCGCTTCGCCCGATTTAATTTGTGTGGTTGGAATTTAGTAACCCAAAAGACGTTGTTTTGTTGATTTGGTTAGATGTAATGCTATTGGGTGTTTAGACTATAGCCTGGTTTGATTGTTGATGGGTGACTTGTAATTTAAGTAGAATAATGAGTAGACTTGAAGAGTTTTTGGTTGCTCCTTCAGTGGTTTTGCTTGCAGCGTTGAATATTAAACAATTGCATAGTGTGGGCAAGCACTATAAAATTGATGTAACATTGCCGAGGGGATTTAAGAAGCATGAGCTGCTTGACTTCATTCGTGCGTGTTTAATTAACAAGGATGTTTTACCCGATGAGAAATTGCCGGAGCGCTGTAGTCAGGGAGCGTCGGACTCCGATAGTGAGCCCACTCCGAGGTTGTTTGTAGATCCACAGCAAAAATCCAGTGTATTAACATTTGAACAACAAGTCGAAATGTTAAAACTGCAACATGATTTGCTAGTTAAATAAAAGACATTGGAATTAGAACAAGAATTGGCAAGAAAAAAATTAGATGACGACTTGGTTCAAAGAAGGCTTGATAATGAAATGGACCGTAAAAGGAAGCTGCACAGAAAGACAAGGACCGTGAGCTGGAATGGGAAAGGCTTAAAAGTTTAGAGCAGGGGCGTGAGATTGAGCGTACTAGACTGCAGTTAGTAGCTGAAGGCAAAGTTTTTCGTTATTTGAGAATATTGCTACTGAGCAAAAATGGAGTGATGAGGATAAAATTGTATTGTTACAAACTGCGTTAATTGGCCGTGCTCAGAAGGCATTTGTGGCTTTACCGTCTTCTGAAAAGAGGGTCTATCGATGTGTTAAGACAGCTGTGTTAAAGTGTTATGAGTTAATTCCCGAGGCTTATAGACAGCGTTTTCGATCATGGAAAAAGTCAGACAAGCAGACTTACGCTGAATGGGCTGGTGAATTTACCAGTTTTTTTCATCGTTGGCTTACAGCTGAAGGGGTTGATTCTTGAGTTGTGTGATCTTATGATATTAGAACAACTTAAGAACACTTTGCCTGATCGCATAGCTACTTATATTAGCGAACATCACGTGAAAACAGCAGCAGATGCCGCTGTTCTTGCTGATAATTTTTCTCTCATCCACAAAACTCCAGCTCGTGATTTTTGTCCGCGTCCTAACATGAGTTATAAAGAACGTCGCTATAGTCGTGTTAATACGGACACATCTGTGTTTGCAAATTCAACAAGTGGTAAACCATCGGATTTCGATCTTAAAACAGACTGTAATTACTGTTTTGGGAAAAATCATTGGAAAAGAAATTGCCCGGTGTTATTGGAGCGAAATCGTGGGAAGGTTGGAGGAGGAAAAGTTAGTCTCTGCACCTCATCTGTTCCTGGTGTGGGCTCAGGGAAAAAAGATAAGAAAATTCCAGAAAAGATATTGAATCGTCCACAATGTACGGCGTCAGTTGATAAAGGTTTGAGTAATGTACAATGTGATGAGCTTGAATTTTCTGCATCTGTTATAACGGATTATGCACCGTTTGTCACGGAGGGTTTTGTGGCATTGGTTGGAGACGCACATCCCGTTCCAGTGAAAATTCTGCGTGATACGGGGGCATCAGAAAGTTTCATTTGTCAATCTGTCTTGCCTTTCTCGTCTGAATCTGATACAGGAAATTGTGTGTTAATACGGGGAATTGGTCTCCAGTCATTTCCAGTGCCGCTGCACAAAATTCAATTGTTTTCTGGTTTTGTGAACGGGGAAATAACGATTGCGGTGCGTCCTTCTTTACCTATTGAGGGAGTTGATCTGATTGTGGGTAATAATTTTGCTCATGATCGTGTTTTTCCTGATCAGATCTCACCACCTCCTGTGGTTAAGAATGGAGCTGTTGGTTTGGATGAGTCAGATAGGTGTCAAAAAGATTTTCCAGAGGTTTTTACGGCATGCGCTGTGACGCGCGCTATGGCGAATAAGCAGGACGTAAATTCGTCTGATGTATCCAAGCACACGTCTGCTCAGGTATTTATTCCGCAGTTACCGGTACCTTTGTCTCGAGTTGACATTGCTGAGGCTCAAAAGAGTGATCAGAGCTTACAGAAATATTTTGAGTTGACTGCAGATGACAATGTAGATCGTTGTTATTTTGTGAAGGATGGTTTGTTGATAAGAAGGTGGTTGCCTACTGCAGGAATGGATGTGAGAGATCAGGTTTTGCAGGTGGTGATGCCTGAAAAGTTTCGTGAACTGGCACTAAAAACAGCTCATGGGGAGATTGCGGGTCATTTTGGGGTAAAGAAAACATACGATCAATTGTTAAAACATTGCTACTGGCCACGTATAAAGAGGGACGTTGCTCGGTTTGTTAAAACGTGTCATGTCTGTCAGGTAGCTGGTAAGCAAAATGCTGTCGTTAAGCCCGCGCCTTTACAGCCTATTCCGTCTGTTGGTAAGCCGTTCGAGCATTTGATCATTGATTGTGTGGGCCCCTTACCTCAGTCAAAATCAGGCTGTTTATTTGTTTACCATCATGTGCCAAGCAACTCGATATCCGGTTGCGTATGCTTTGAGGACCATTACTACAAGGTCTGTGTTGAAATCATTGTCACAGTTTATTTCAATATTTGGTCTTCCCAGAATCATTCAAAGTGATAGGGGTTCAAATTTTACTTCAAAACCGTTCAAAGCAGCCTTGAAACAACTGCGTATTCAGCACAACTTGAGTAGCGCATACCATGCGCAAAGTCAAGGGGTTTTGGAGCGATTCCACGCCACTCTTAAGTCTCTTTTGCGTGCACATTGCATAGAGATGAAACGGGAGTGGGAGGATGGTTTGTCATGGCTATTGTTGGCGGCTAGAGCGGTTGTGCAAGAAAGCACCGGTTTTAGTCCTAATGAATTGGTATTTGGTCACAAGGTTCGTACCCCATTGTCTGTGTTGTCAAGTGACCTGGATACAAGTGAACCACCCAAGAGTTTGTCCAGTTATGTCTATGGTTTCCGACGCAGGTTACATTTAGCATGTAAAATGGCAACCGAAAATTTGACTGATGCCCAAAGTAAAATGAAGCGAAAATATGACCGCAAAGCAGAAGCTCGTGTCTTTAGTCCAGGGGATCAGGTGGTGGCATTGTTGCCTATACCTGGTTCTTCTTTTGGGGCAAAGTAGGCTATTCAGGGCCTTACAGTGTGGTTCGTCAAGTGTCAGAGACTAATTATGTGGTTGCTACGCCTGATCGTAGGCGGGCGACACAGTTATGTCATATCAATTTACTTAAGCCATATTATGCATCGTCAGTCTTCTAGTGTTAAGGGTGAATCGTCAGTTGTGGTCGTGGCAGGCACGTCTGTAGCATCTTCAGAGTTAGAAGATGATGTGCAGGGCCCTGACGATTCCATGTTGCATGCTCGTCTAAATAATTCAGAGACGTTGGGAAAATTAGAGGGAGTATTAGATCATTTGGATTTGCAACAGCAATTAGAATTGAAAGCGTTGATCTTTGAATTTCCATGTCTGTTTTCAGATACTCCGACCTGCACAACTTTAATTGAGCATGACATAGAAGTCGGTTATGCAAAACCAATCCGTCAGAGGTTTTACCGCACTGGTCCTGATAAGCGTAAAAGTTTGGATGATAGTGTCAAATATCTTTTGGAAAACGGTCTCGCCGTACAGTCGTACTCCAGCTGGGCTTCGCCTTGTTTGTTTGTCAAAAAACCTGATCATACGTACAGATTTTGTACGGATTACAGAAAAGTAAATAGTGTAACAAAACCAGACTCGTATCCACTAGGATAGAGGATTGTGTGGATCAAGTCGGTGCGGCTCGTTATGTGAGCAAATTTGATTTGCTTAAAGGTTATTACCAGGTTCCTCTTACTCCTAGGGCACAAGAGATCTCTGCTTTTATTACGCCGTCGGGACTCTATTCTTATACGAGAATGGCTTTTGGGTTGCGCAACGCCCCCTCCAGTTTCCAGCGGCTTATGAATCGAGTTGTTGCGGGACTGGAGGGGTGTGCCGTGTATATTGATGACGTGGTCTGTTATTCAGACACTTGGACGGTCCACCTTGCCCGCATACGTTCATTATTTGAACGGTTTGCGGCTGCAAATCTCACTGTAAACTTAGCAAAGTGTGAGTTTGCTCAGGCTACAGTGGTGTATCTAGGAAAGGTGGTCGGACAGGGGAACGTTCGGCCTGTGAGAGCGAAAGATCTGGCCATTGATAAATTCCCACGCCCTGTCACTAAGAAAGGATTGATGCGTTTCCTTGGTATGATAGGGTATTACAGGAACTTTTGCTGTAATTTCTCATCTGTCGTTGCTCCACTAACTAACCTGTTGAAGGGTTCAGTTAAGTTTAATTGGACTGATGAATGTCAACATGCATTCGAAAACGCCAAGTCTCTCCTGAGTTCTGCTCCTGTCTTGGCTGCTCCTAGGCTGGAGGAGCCCTTCCAGCTGCAAGTAGATGCCAGCCAGGTAGGGGCAGGGGCTGTTCTTCAGAAGGATGAAAATGGAATAGACCAGTTTCCTACTTTTCTCGGAAATTTAATTGTCATCAATTTAATTATTCAACCATTGAAAAGGAGGCCCTGGCTCTTATTTGGGCACTTCAACATTTTGATGTGTATGTTGGTGGTGGGTTACATCCTGTGGTGGTCTTTTCTGATCACAATCCTTTGACTTTCCTCTCTTCTCTTCAAAATACAAACCAGCGCCTTATGCGTTGGGCTCTTTTTCTACAGCCTTATAATCTATCTATTAGACACATCAAGGGCTCCGAGAACGTCATGGCTGATGCCTTGTCACGGGCTGTTGATGACTGTTAAGGGGTGCCTATCTCTTCTCCAGTCTCTGGTTCTTCTCTCTTGCCTCCAGTCTTTCCATTCTTAAATTGCTATCCAGGCGCCAGGATTTGCTGGGTAGGAAGGAGGGGGTGGGTGGGGGGGATTATGGGAGGTGAGTATGGGTTATTTTTTGTAGTGGCTGTTGTATTAAAGGGGTGGAGAAATGGGGATGAGAGTTTGGTTTAATCTAAACATTAGTCTTTCGGGATACTGGTTAAAAAGGGTAATGGATTTAGTCATTTTATTGTTTTTGTTATTAGTTTGTTATTGGGTTTGTTTTTTAGTATTGATTATGGGAAATGGTGTAATGAGTAGAATGTAGTTTTACAGAGTCCCATATGGGTCTCTGATTTGTGGGGGGGGGAGTGATGTCACGCCCGGCTTTGCCGTGCTGGGTGTGCTCACTCCACCAATTACCGAATAATGTTTGGGCCGTTTCTCTCCCCCCAGTCTGAAGGGGGAGCTGTTTGTTTTCGGTCCATCTGACAGCAGCTGATGGGCGGGACTGTTTAAAAACCTCTCCTGCCAGTTGCTTGGTGTGGTTCTAGGTTGTGCGTGTCGGCATAGCTATGGTGGCAACACCATCCTACTCCTTTTTGTTTGTTTGCATTACACATAGTCTACATTTAACTGATTTGCACTACACTTTGGATTAGTTTCCTTTTGTTTCTCATTTACTGACTTTATGTATTTATTGATTTAAGTTAATTCATCGTATACTTTAATGTTTAAATAAACTGTTTTTGGATTTAGCTGAACAAACGGTGTGGTCTCCCCTATGTCATTTCTACTGTGAGTCAGGTAGTCTTGACAGTGTTGAGGTGTGTGTGTGTGTGTGTGTGTGTATGTACGTGTGCGCGCGTCTGTGCGCGCGTGTGTGCGTGCGCGCGCGTGTGTGAGCGTGTGAGCGTGTGTGAGCGCGAGCGTGTGTGTGTGAGCGTGTGTGAGCGTGTGTGAGCGTGTGTGAGCGTGTGTGAGCGCGAGCGTGTGTGTGTGAGCGCGAGCGTGTGTGTGTGAGCGTGTGTGAGCGTGTGTGAGCGCGTGTGAGCGCGAGCGTGTGTGTGTGAGCGTGTGTGTGTGAGCGTGTGTGTGAGCGTGTGTATGATTGTGTGTGTGTGTGTATGAGTGTGTATGTGTCTGTGTGTGTGTGTATGATTGTGTATGATTGTGTGTGTGTGTGTGTATGAGTGTGTGTGTGTCTGTGTGTGTGTGTGTGTGTGTGTGTGTGTCTGTGTCTTGGAGTTAATGTGTAAGTGAAATAATATTTGTTGTGGTGTCTCGTTCAGCGCTGTTGAAGTTTATCCTGCAATCGTTAACTTCTGCTTTCCAGTGTGAAAAGGTGTATTTATGTCTGTTCCTCACACAAATATATAATTTGTCTTCAGAACACTTGGAATATAGTGCACGAGTCATCTGAACTACTTCATGTATTTTATGACCATCATAGTCACCATGAACAGAACTTATACGGATAAGAACTGCATGAAGATTCTTCTACTTTTCCTTTTGTGTTTTACAGGAATAATTTTAGCCTGTGTGATTCTCGTGACCTGTTCGTCACCCGTAAACGTCTTTTAACATGAAGATGAAATGAGTTTCTATCCTTTAAAGAAATGTCATTTCAATAGTTTGTTCAGTGACATGAAATGATGAAGCTTTTCTCTTCTTCAGAAGACATCGTGTTTAATGTGAACACAACAAGAACAAGCAAAATCAGAAAATACACAACGACTGTCATGTAACAATGTAACAATGTTTAAGCAGGTTACACTCATGTACATGATTCATATATACATCGTTTAGCGTGTGAAAGGCAACATGAAACATGTTTAAATCAATATTACATTCATTAATGATCGTGAGCAGTGCCGATAGTTCCTCACATGCATCAGTGCTCAACATCTTCATTCCGGCACATTCTTCTGATAATGACACTTCTACATGACCAGCATCACAAGCTTTAGTGCACTTAAAACAGTTTAAAAGTGAAAGTTTAACACTGTGAATTAAAAACAGCACTGTAGGATATAAAACTAAATAATTAGAAAAATAGAATTAAAAATGCATTTCTGAAATACTTGTTCAGTTGTGTAGCATGAAGCTAATCGATTAGTAAATATAGTGTTTGGATACAGTAAATAGTGTTTTATTTCTTTACACAGATTGTAACATTGGAGGATTTCTTCATATTTAAGGCAGTAAAGATAAAGACGACTGACCCGTAGGATAACCGGACGGATGTTCCCCTGAGGACTGATGATGTCTGATCACGTTAATTGATGATTCTTGATTGGATATTAATCAGCAAAACTCCTCAGAACTCAATTTGGTCAGAAACGGATTCATGAGGCTTTAAAAACCTCATTTACATTCAATAATATCAGATCAGCCTCAATAAAGACTGTAACAGCAGCGGAGCTGATTTATTAATTATTAATAATGAGTCTGAATGATGAACATCTAGAACAGTCTCAAACACACTCACACACATACACATACACACATATACACACACATACACACACACACACATACACACATATACACACACATACACACACACACACATATACACACACACACACACACACACATATACACATACACACACACTCACACACACACATACACACATATACTCACACACACACACACATACACACACTCACACATATACACACACTCACACACACACTCACACATATACACACACACATACACACACACATACACTCACACACTCACACACTCACACACACACTCACTCTCACACTCACACACACACACACACACACACTCACACTCACACATACACACACACACACACACTCACACTCACACATACACACTCACACACACACACACACACACATGCACTCACACACAGTCACACACACACAGTCACACACAGTCACACACGCACACACACAGACAGTCACACTTGCACACACACACACACAGTCACACACAGTCACACATGTACACACACACACAGTCACACACGTACAGTCACACACACACACACAGTGACACACACACACACACACACACTGATATGTAATGAGTCTCTCTCACACCTCACCAATAATGATCTGAATGCCCCAAACACTCTCCATCATGCGTGTGTGTGTGTGTGTGTGTGTGTGTGTGTGTGTGAGAGAGTGTGTGTGTGAGAGTGTGTGTGTGTGAGAGTGAGTGTGTGATTGAGTGTGTGTGTATGAGTGTGTGTGTGTGTGTGTGTGTGTGTGTGTGTGAGTGTGAGTGAGCGTGTATTTATCACTTTGTGGGGACCAAATGTCCCCATAAGGATAGTAAAACCCGAAATTTTTGACCTTGTGGGGACATTTTGTCGGTCCCCATGAGGAAAACAGCTTATAAATCATACTAAATTATGTTTTTTGAAAATGTAAAAATGCAGAAAGTTTTCTGTGAGGGTTAGGTTTAGGGGTAGGGTTAGGTTTAGGGGATAGAATATAAAGTTTGTACAGTATAAAAACCATTATGTCTATGGAAAGTCCCCATAAAACATGGAAACACAACATGTGTGTGTGTGTGTGTGTGTGTGTGTGTGTGTGTTCTGCATAGAGGACAAACACAAAAGAGGTTCTTATGATGGCCCGTGATTCTGTGAGTCTCTTGTGTCTTTGTGTTCCTCTTCAGATGAAAGAACATCAGATACAGAACCTCACAGTAAATAACACGAAATATCTGCGGCGACTCTCACGGTCCTCACGTCCGCAGGTGTGTGTGTCTGTTGAGCTGATGACAGTGAGACACTCACTGATAACCTTCTCTCAGACACTACACAGATCCGCTGAAGGTCTTTTAAAACACCTCACATGTGTGTGTTTAGTGTGATTCTGAATCAGCTGAAGTTCATTTAATGGGGATTTTGAAGGAGCGTCTCATTAATGACAATATCCCAATAATCAATCCAACTAATTAACATATGGGTACGATTATCTGCATCATGACTCCTGTATATATCTTAAATAAGAGAATATTGCATCAATAGTTTTTATAGTCGGAGCTGTGGAGGGACATTCTCAGTCATGAGAGCATCTGATTGGACAAAAATATTTTACACACCCCTGTGACCAAGACGAACTCCACAACATTTGTGTCCTTTATCACTATAAATCTCCACTTTCACTTTTACATTGAAAGTCACATGTGGGAATTTACAGTAAAAAGGGCTTAAACATTGATCTGTGTCTCACCCACACATATCATGTCACTTCTGAAGACATGGATTAAACCTCTGGAGTCTTGTGGATTACTTTTATGCTGCATTTATGTGCTTTATGGAGCTTCAAAGTTCTGGTCACCATTCACTTGCATTGTATGAACCTACAGAGCTGAAATATTCGTCTAAAAATCTCCATTTGTGTTCTGCAGAAGAAAGAAAGTCACATCTGGGATGACATGAGGGTGAGGAAATAATGAGAGAAGTTTCATTTTTGGGTGTACTGTCCCTTTAAGACGGCGTGTGTCTTTAAATCTTTATGTATAACATCAGAGTCATATTTATGTACTTTGGCAGTGTCTTCAGTAAGACACTTTCACCTGTTCAAACGGATGTTTAAATGTTTGTTTCTCGCTGCATGACGTCGTCTTTATTTTCACAGAGCTGCTGTGACGCTTCAGCATCCTCGTTGGTCTCAGTCTGGTCCTGGTCCTGGTCCTGGTCCTGGTCCTGGTCCTCAGTCTGTTTGTACATCTCGTCTCTCTTGCGTTCCTGCTCCAGAAGTCTGTAGTTGATGAAGTTGCCGATGAAGAGCCAGAGACTGGCGAATATCACCACAGATCCGCAGCACAGGTACATGTACTTGTAGTTCTTGGTGATGTCCACTAACTTCCCTGAAATCAACAGACACGATTATTCCATCAGACTTTACAGTGTGCTGTAAGCAAATGTGTTTATTTTTACAACGAAAGATGTTTCACGATGCTAACGGTTCTCAGGCCTGTAATTTATTGTTTGCTTTATTCCCTATTTAACTATTTCTAAATAATAAAATACTTTTGCAACACATTTTGTCAGGTTGAGGGTCTGTTTATGCCTCTGTGCTCGAACAACATGCATCCAAAAAACAAACAAACGACTCTTATGAATCAGTTCTTTTGAATCTTTAGCATGATACATACAGCCTAACCAATGTAGCCTGATTCATGAACAAATGACTCTTATGAATCAGTTCTTTTGAATCTTTAGCATGAAACATAAAGTGTGACAAGTGTAGCCCGATTCCAGAACAAATGACTCTTATGATTCAGTTCTTTTGAATCTTTAGCATGATAGATACAGCATGACCAGTGTAGCCCGATTCACAAACAAATGACTCTTATGAATCAGTTCTTTTGAATCTTTAGTGTGAAAGATGCAGCATGACCAGTGTAGACCGATTTCAAAACAAATGACTCTTATGAATCAGTTCTTTCGAATCTTTAGGATGATACATACAGCATGACCAGTGTCGACCGATTCACAAACAAATGACTCTTATGAATCAGTTCTTTTGAAACTTTAGAGTGAAACATACAGCATGATCAGTGTAGCCTGATTCACAAACAAATGTCTCTTACGAACCAGTTCTTTTGAATCATTAGCATGATACATAGAGCATGACCAGTGTAGCCTGATTCATGAACAAATGACTCTTATGATTCAGTTCTTTTGAATCTTTAGCATGATACATACAGCATGACCAGTGTAGCCTGATTCCAGAACAAATGACTCTTATGATTCAGTTCTTTTGAATCTTTAGCATGATACATACAGCGTTACCTGTGTAGCCTGATTCATGAACAAATGACTCTTATGATTCAGTTCTTTTGAATCTTTAGCATGAAACATACAGCATTACCTGTGTAGCCTGATTCCAGAACAAATGACTCTTATGAATCAGTTCTTTTGAATCTTTAGCATGATACATACAGCATGACCAGTGTAGCCTGATTCATGAACAAATGACTCTTATGATTCAGTTCTTTTGAATCTTTAGCATGATACATACAGCATGACCAGTGTAGCCCAATTCCAGAACAAATGACTCTTATGAATCAGTTCTTTTGAATCTAAAGCATGATACATACAGCATGACCAGTGTAGCCTGATCCATGAACAAATGACTCTTACGAACCAGTTCTTTAGAATCTTTAGCATGATACATACAGTGTTACCTGTGTAGCCTGATTCATGAACAAATGACTCTTATGATTCAGTTCTTTTGAATCTTTAGCATGATACATACAGCATGACCAGTGTAGCCCGATTCCAGAACAAATGACTCTTATGATTCAGTTCTTTTGAATCTATAGTATGATACATACAGCATGACCAGTGTAGCCCGATTCACAAACAAATGACTCTTATGAACCAGCTCTTTTGAATCTTTAGTGTGAAACATGCAGCATGACCAGTGTAGACCGATTCCAGAACAAATTACTCTTATGAATCAGTTCTTTTGAATCTTTAGCATGAAACATACAGCATGACCAGTGTAGATCGATTCCAGAACAAATTACTCTTATGAATCAGTTCTTTTGAATCTTTAGTGTGAAACATGCAGCATGACCAATGTAGACCGATTCCAAAACAAATTACTCTTATGAATCAGTTCTTTTGAATCTTTAGGATGAAACATACAGCATGACCAGTGTAGACCGATTCCAAAACAAATGACTCTTATGAATCAGTTCTTTTGAATCTTTAGTGTGAAACATACAGCATGACCAGTGTAGCCTGATTCATGAACAAATTACTCTTACGAACCAGTTCTTTTGAATCTTTAGTGTGAAACATGCAGCATGACCAGTGTAGACCGATTCCAAAACAAATGACTCTTATGAATCAGTTCTTTTGAATCTTTAGTGTGAAACATGCAGCATGACCAGTGTAGACCGATTCCAAAACAAATGACTCTTATGAATCAGTTCTTTTGAATCTTTAGCATGATACATACAGCATGACCAGTGTAGACCGATTCCAAAACAAATGACTCCTATGAATCAGTTCTTTTGAATTTTTAGCATGATACATACAGCGTTACCTGTGTAGCCTGATTCCAGAACAAATGACTCTTATGATTCAGTTCTTTTGAATCTTTAGCATGATACATACAGCGTTACCTGTGTAGCCCGATTCCAGAACAAATGACTCTTATGAATCAGTTCTTTTGAATCTTTAGCATGATACATACAGCATGACCAGTGTAGCCTGATTCATGAACAAATGACTCTTACGAACCAGTTCTTTTGAATCTTTAGCATGATACATACAGCGTTACCTGTGTAGCCTGATTCATGAACAAATGACTCTTATGAATCAGTTCTTTTAAATCTTTAGCATGATACATACAGCATGACCAGTGTAGCCCGATTCACAAACAAATGACTCTTATGATTCAGTTCTTTTGAATCTTTAGTGTGAAACATAAAGTGTGACAAGTGTAGATCGATTCCAGAACAAATGACTCTTATGAATCAGTTCTTTTGAATCTTTAGCATGATACATACAGCATAACTGGTGTAACTAGTGAATATTTTAGGAGACAGAACAGAAACATGCAATCAATGGAGAAGGATGGGTACCTGCCAGAGGAGGTCCGATGAGCACCGGACAGCACTCCACAATAGTGGTGAGACCCACAGCGCTGGAGAACCTCTGAGCGCCCACCAGATCCATCAGCGTCTCAAACAGGACGGCACTCACCATCCCGAATGCAAAGCCAAAGAACACGGCGTACACCACCATACCGGTGTAGCTCTCCACCAGTGGACACAAGACGTGACAGATGCCGTTATACAGCACGGCGAAACTGAAGAAATACTGGATCTTTGGACGGATCCATCGCGAGTTGGCCAGCAGTCCCATGGACGGCCGGGCGAACATATCCACGAACGCCAGGATGGAGAGAAGAAATGCTGCTCGATACTCGTCCACGCCGCTGTCTTTGGCAAACGGAGACAGAAAAACAATAGGCGCAAAGAAGCCGATGAACATAATGAAGTTTCCCGACAGGTAGATGAGGAACCCGCGGTGTTTGAAGAGCGACAGGTCCAGGTATTTGTTGATCGTCTCCCAAGCACTGGTCTTCTCCGTTTTGGAAGCCACAGCCGCAGGTTTCTCCTCGTCCTTCTTGGTCTGGTTTGGAGGAGCTTCCAGCGGTCTCATGAGAGCTCCGGCCACACAGCAGTTGAGCAGAAGACCTCCGAGGATGAGGAAGCTTCCCCTCCAGCCAAACTCATTGATGAGGTACTGGTTGAGCGGCGCGAGCGTGCTGAGGAACACTGGACTGCCGGCCATGGCGAAGCCGTTAGCGATGGGCCGTTTCTTGTAGAAGTATCTCCCGATCATTGTTAACGCTGGCTGCAGGTTGAAGGCCAGACCGAAACCTTTGAGAGGAGAGGAGATGTGAGCGGCATGAATTCAACACTGAGCTCATATTCTTTAACAGTCATCAGTTGTGAATGTCACAGTGAACAACAAACATTTCATGATCTAACGTAGCTAAGAATATTATGTTAACTAGATTTTTACATTTTCTGAAGAAAACTCACTGCCACAATGTTAGGGTCTTGTGTTAGAGGGTGGTTGATAGAGCATTGTGGCTGGTTGCTAGGGGGTGTTGTGGGTGGTTGGTAGGGTGTTGTGAGTGGTTGCTAGGGCAATGTGGTTGGTTGTTAGGCTGTTTTGGGTTGTTATTAGGGTTTTGTGGGTGGTTGCTAGGGCATTGTGGTTGGTTGCTAGGTGCTTGCTATGGTGATATGGGTGGTTGATAGAGGGTGTTGTGGTTGGTTGCTAGGGCATTGTGGGTTGTTGCAAGGGCATTATGGATGGTTGCTAGGGTGTTGTGAATGGTTGCTAGGGCAATGTGCATGGTTGTTAGTTTGTTTTGGGTTGTTGCTAGGGAACTGTGGGTGGTTGCTATAGGTATTTTGGGTGGTTGCAAGGACATTGTTATTAGGGTTTTGTGGGTGGTTGCTAGGGCATTGTGGTTGGTTGCTAGGTGCTTTCTATGGTGTTATGGGTGGTTGCTAGGGTGTTCTGGGTGGTTGATAGGGCATTGTGGATAGTTGATAGGGGGTGTTGTGGTTGGTTACTAGGGTATTGTGGGTAGTTATTACGGTTTTGTGGGTGGTTGCTAGGGGGTATTGTGGGTGGTTGCTAGGGCATTGTGGATGGTTGCTAGGTGCTTCCTATGGTGTTAAGGGTGGTTGCTAGGGTGTTCTGGGTGGTTGATAGGGCATTGTGGATAGTTGATAGGGGGTGTTGTGGTTGGTTACTAGGGTATTGTGGGTAGTTATTACGGTTTTGTGGGTGGTTGCTAGGGTATTGTGGGTGGTTGCTAGGGCTTTGAGGTTTGTTGCTAGGGCATTGTGGGTGGTTTTTAGGATGTAATAGCTTGTTGCTAGGGCATTGTGGTTGGTTGCTAGGGTGTTGATGGTTGTTGCCATGGCATTTTAGGTGGTTATTAGGGTTTTGTGGGTGGTTGCTAGGGCTTTGAGGGTTGTTGCTAGGGCATTGCAGGTCGTTGTTAGTGCGTTATTGTTTATTGCTAGGGCATTGTGGGTGGTTTTTAGGATGTAATAGGTTGTTGCTAGGGCATTGTGGTTGGTTTCTAGGGTGTTGATGGTTGTTGCCATGGCATTGTAGGTGGTTATTAGGGTTTTGGGGGTGGTTGCTAGGGTGTTTTGGGTGGTTGCTAGGGCTTTGAGGGTTGTTGCTAGGGCATTGCAGGTCATTGTTAGTGCATTATGGTTTATTGCTAGGGCATTGTGGGTTGTTTTTAGGATGTAAAAAGTTGTTGCTAGGGCATTGTGGTTGGTTGCTAGGGTGTTGATGGTTGTTGCCATGGCATTGTAGGTGGTTATTAGGGTTTTTTGGGTGGTTGCTAGGGTGTTGAATGTGCTTGCTTACTGGCCCCATTTTTCTGTAATATTCTGCTCTCTAGATCTGTCTGGAGTACCTCCTTCAATGTAAGACTTTAGTTTTTTTCAGGTGTAAATGGTAAGTGTGATCTGTTAGTAAAGTATCAGCACACATCTCATCAACACACATCATTTGAGGGATCATTCACGTCTGAAGCACAAATGCAGCAGGAACACTTACGTACTGTTAAAGGTTTGTTATCAATTCACTATGTGCAATAGTAAGAGTGATAGACTTAGCAAACACCGCTAATTACAATGATACATGTTCATTTAAACTCTTCTGACAATAAAACGAGCTACTTTTATTCGTCTTGAAACAGTGAAAGCTGCAATTGAACAAGTGAAACACACTCTGTCAATCTTACAATGCTCTCAACAGTCTCTGTGCTGAATGAGAGCATTGTACGATACTGGTTGCTTCTGTAGTCTAATGAGCTAAAGTAGATTTTGCGCTGGACTCACCCCCAATAACACCGATACAGATGTACAGCTGCACCACGTTATTGCAGAAAGAAGCGCTGATCATTCCGATCGCACACAGAAACCCGCCCAAGATCATGATGGGACGACAGCCATACGCGTTCACTAGAATGCTGCTGATTGGACCTAAACGACAACATAAATAGACAGATTAAACAAGTCAAATGTAAAAGATTAAAGATTAAAATTAGTTTCATGTGTTGAGACATTAAAACAGCAGGGTTGTAAAATGACATAAGCTCATTACTGATCAGACCATGGAAAATGTTGTCTCTGGAAAAAGACACGGTGCAACAGTACGGCTCACTTTAACGTCTGGATGATAAATATCAAATGCTTAAAACAGCAAAGAGGAAACAACAGCGGATTTCCTTTTCATGATCTCTGTTCAAGCTCTCTGATCAAGTGATTTCAGTCAGAACTGAGTAGCTCACTCTTCCTCTTCTCTACAAATGATTACTCATTTTAAAATAACTCCTAAAATAAGCCCTCTTTCTTCAGTACTTGTGTGTAAGACGTGTTGATGATTCAGTGATAAAGCCCTCACAGGGTAAAGGTTTGATGTACACTTCACTGTCAGTATGCAGGTGTAAACACAGACAGTTTTCATAAACACTGCTGAATGCTGGTCTAATTCTGTTGTGTCGGTCAGTACTGATGGTGAATCACAAACACAATCATCATACTGATCCCATTTATTATGTCCAGTATTTCATTTTGATACTCATTATTTCATTATTTCAGTATGCAGTATTTGTGTTCTTCTACTATTCAATTTCAGTATCTTTTTGGTACTTAGTATTCCCTTCATTGTATTTTCATTATTCAGTATTCAGTATCTTTTAATTATTCAGTATTTCAGTATCTTTTCATTGTTCAGAATTTAAATGTATTTTCTTTATTCAGTATTTCAGTATCTTTTCATTGTTCAGAATTTAAATGTATTTTCTTTATTCAGTATTTCAGTAAATTTCATTATTCAGTATTTAGATATCTTTCATTATTCAGTATTTCAGTATCTTTTCATTATTCAGTATTTCAGTATCTTTTCATTGTTCAGAATTTAAATATATTTTCTTTATTCTGTATTTCAGTATCTTTCAGTATTCAGTATTTATATATATTTTCATTATTCAATATTTCAGCATCTTTTCATTGTTCAGTATTTCAGTAACTTTCATTATTCAGTATTTAGATATCTTTCATTATTCAGTATTTCAGCATCTTTCAGTATTTCAGTCTCTTTTCATTATTCAATATTTCAGTATCTTTACATTATTCAGTATTTCAGTAAATTTCATTATTCAGTATTTAGATATCTTTCATTATTAAGTATTTCAGTATCTTTTCATTATTCAGTATTTTAGTATCTTTTCATTATTCAGTATTTCAGTAAATTTCATTATTCAGTATTTATATATCTTTCATTATTCAGTATTTCAGCATCTTTCAGTATTTCAGTCTCTTTTCATTATTCAGTATCTTTCAGTATT
Source organism: Xyrauchen texanus (assembly GCF_025860055.1). Lineage (NCBI taxonomy): Eukaryota > Metazoa > Chordata > Actinopteri > Cypriniformes > Catostomidae > Xyrauchen > Xyrauchen texanus. Next base: position 705,099 of record NC_068322.1, read on the forward strand.
CTGTATTTATATATATATTTTCTTTATTCTGTATTTCAGTATCTTTCAGTATTCAGTATTTATATATATATTCTTTATTCTGTATTTCAGTATCTTTCAGTATTCAGGATTTATATATATTTTCATTATTCAATATTTCAGTATCTTTTCATTGTTCAGTATTTCAGTAACTTTCATTATTCAGTATTTAGATATCTTTCATTATTCAGTATTTCAGTAACTTTTCATTGATCAGTATTTCAGTATATTTTCATTATTCAGTATTTCAGTAACTTTTCATTATTCAGTATTTCAGTAACATTTCATTATTCAGTATTTCAGTATCTTTTGATTGTTCAGTATTTAAATATATTTTCTTTATTCTGTATTTCAGTATCTTTCAGTATTTATATATATTTTCATTATTCAATATTTCAGTACCTTTTCATTGTTCAGTATTTCAGTAACTTTCATTATTCAGTATTTAGATATCTTTCATTATTCAGTATTTCAGTCTCTTTTCATTATTCAGTATTTCAGTATCTTTTCATTATTCAGTATTTCAGTAAATTTCATTATTCAGTATTTAGATATCTTTCATTATTCAGTATTTCAGCATCTTTCAGTATTTCAGTCTCTTTTCATTATTCAGTATCTTTCATTATTCAGTATTTCAGCATCTTTCAGTATTTCAGTCTCTTTTCATTATTCAGTATCTTTCAGTATCTTTCAGTATTCTGTATTTATATGTATTTTCTTTATTCTGTTTTTCAGTATCTTTCAGTATTCAGTATTTATATATTCTTTATTCTGTATTTCAGTATCTTTCAGTATTCAGTATTTCTATATACATATTTTCATTATTCAATATTTCAGTATCTTTTCATTGAGTATTTCAGTAACTTTCATTATTCAGTATTTAGATATCTTTCATTATTCAGTATTTCAGTCTCTTTTCATTATTCAGTATTTCAGTAACTTTTCATTATTCAGTATTTCAGTAACTTTTCATTGTTCAGTATTTCAGTAACTTTTCATTATTCAGTATTTCAGTAACTTTTCATTATTCAGTATTTCAGTATCTTTTCATTGTTCAGTATTTATATATATTTTATTTATAATGTATTTCAGTATCTTTCAGTAATCAGTATTTATATATATTTTCTTTATTCTGTATTTCAGTATCTTTCAGTATTTATATATATTTTCATTATTCAGTATTTCAGTAACTTTTCATTGTTCAGTATTTCAGTATCTTTTCATTATTCAGTATTTCAGTATCTTTTCATTGTTCAGTATTTAAATATATTTTCTTTATTCTGTATTTCAGTATCTTTCAGTATTCAGTATTTATATATATATTCTTTATTCTGTATTTCAGTAACTTTCATTATTCAGTATTTAGATATCTTTCATTATTCAGTATTTCAGTCTCTTTTCATTATTCAGTATTTCAGTATCTTTTCATTATTCAGTATTTAGATATCTTTCATTATTCAGTATTTCAGCATCTTTCAGTATTTCAGTCTCTTTTCATTATTCAGTATCTTTCATTATTCAGTATTTCAGCATCTTTCAGTATTTCAGTCTCTTTTCATTATTCAGTATCTTTCAGTATCTTTCAGTATTCTGTATTTATATATATTTTCTTTATTCTGTTTTTCAGTATCTTTCAGTATTCAGTATTTATATATTCTTTATTCTGTATTTCAGTATCTTTCAGTATTCAGTATTTATATATATTTTCATTATTCAATATTTCAGTATCTTTTCATTGAGTATTTCAGTAACTTTCATTATTCAGTATTTCAGTCTCTTTTCATTATTCAGTATTTCAGTAACTTTTCATTATTCAGTATTTCAGTAACTTTTCGTTGTTCAGTATTTCAGTATCTTTTCATTGTTCAGTATTTCAGTAACTTTTCATTATTCAGTATTTAGATATCTTTCATTATTCAGTATTTAGATATCTTTCATTATTCAGTATTTAGATATCTTTCATTATTCAGTATTTAGATATCTTTCATTATTCAGTATTTCAGTCCCTTTTCATTATTCAGTATTTCAGTAACTATTCATTATTCAGTATTTCAGTAACTTTTCATTATTCAGTATTTCAGTAACTTTCATTATTCAGTATTTAAGTAGTTTTCATTATTCAGTATTTCAGTATCTTTTCATTATTCAGTATTTCAGTATCTTTTCATTGTTCAGTATTTAAATATATTTTCTTTATTCTGTATTTCAGTATCTTTCAGTATTCAGTATTTGTATATATTCTTTATTCTGTATTTCAGTATCTTTCAGTATTTAGTATTTATATATATTTTCATTATTCAATATTTCAGTATCTTTTCATTGTTCAGTATTTCAGTAACTTTCATTATTCAGTATTTAGATATATTTCATTATTCAGTATTTCAGTCTCTTTTCATTATTCAGTATTTCAGTAACTATTCATTATTCAGTATTTCAGTAACTATTCATTATTCAGTATTTCAGTCTCTTTTCATTATTCAGTATTTCAGTAACTTTTCATTGTTTAGTATTTCAGTATCTTTTCATTATTCAGTATTTCAGTATCTTTTCATTGTTCAGTATTTAAATATATTTTCTTTATTCTGTATTTCAGTATCTTTCAGTATTCAGTATTTATATATATATTCTTTATTCTGTATTTCAGTAAATTTCATTATTCAGTATTTAGATATCTTTCATTATTCAGTATTTCAGTCTCTTTTCATTATTCAGTATTTCAGTATCTTTTCATTATTCAGTATTTCAGTGTCTTTTCATTGTTCAGTATTTAAATATATTTTCTTTATTCTGATTTCAGTAACATTCAGTATTTATATATTTTCTTTATTCTGTATTTCAGTATCTTTCAGTATTTATATATATTTTCTTTATTCTGTATTTCAGTATCTTTCAGTATTCAGTATTTCACTAACTTTCATCATTCAGTATTTCAGTATCTTTTCATTATTCAGTATTTCAGTATCTTTTCATTATTCAGTATTTCAGTAAATTTCATTATTCAGTATTTAGATATCTTTCATTATTCAATATTTCAGTATCTTTTCATTGTTCAGTATTTCAGTAACTTTCATTATTCAGTATTTAGATATATTTTCTTTATTCTGTATTTCAGTATCTTTCAGTATTCAGTATTTATATATATATTCCTTATTCTGTATTTCAGTATCTTTCAGTATTTAGTAGTTATATATATTTTCATTATTCAATATTTCAGTATCTTTTCATTGTTCAGTATTTCAGTAACTTTCATTATTCAGTATTTAGATATCTTTCATTATTCAGTATTTCAGTCTCTTTTCATTATTCAGTATTTCAGTAACTTTTCATTATTCAGTAGTTCAGTAACTTTTCATTGTTCAGTATTTCAGTATCTTTTCATTATTCAGTATTTCAGTATCTTTTCATTGTTCAGTATTTAAATATATTTTCTTTATTCTGTATTTCAGTATCTTTCAGTATTCAGTATTTATATATATATTCTTTATTCTGTATTTCAGTAACTTTCATTATTCAGTATTTAGATATCTTTCATTATTCAGTATTTCAGTAACTTTCATTATTCAGTATTTAGATATCTTTCATTATTCAGTATTTCAGTCTCTTTTCATTACTCAGTATTTCAGTAACTTTTCATTATTCAGTATTTCAGTAACTTTTCATTATTCAGTATTTTAGTAGCTTTCACTTCAGTATTTCAGTAACATTTCATTATTCAGTATTTCAGTATCTTTTAATTATTCAGTATTTCAGTATCTTTTCATTACTCAGTATTTCAGTAACTTTTCATTATTCAGTATTTCAGTAACTTTTCATTATTCAGTATTTTAGTAGCTTTCACTTCAGTATTTCAGTAACTTTTCATTATTCAGTATTTCAGTATCTTTTAATTATTCAGTATTTCAATAACTTTCATTCTTCAGTATTTCAGTAACTTTTCATTATTCAGTATTTCATTAACTTTTCATTATTCAGTATTTCAGTAACTTTTCATTATTCAGTATTTCAGTATCTTTTCATTATTCAGTATTTCAGTAAATTTCATTATTTAGTATTTAGATATCTTTCATTATTCAGTATTTCAGTATCTTTCAGTATTTCAGTCTCTTTTCATTATTCAGTATTTCAGTAACTTTTCATTATTCAGTATTTCAGTATCTTTTCATTATTCAGTATTTCAGTATCCTTTCATTATTCAGTATTTCAGTAAATTTCATTATTCAGTATTTAGATATCTTTCATTATTCAGTATCTCAGTATCTTTCAGTATTCTGTATTTATATATATTTTCTTTATTCTGTATTTCAGTATCTTTCAGTATTCAGTATTTATATATATATTCTTTATTCTGTATATCTTTCAGTATTTATATATATTTTCATTATTCAATATTTCAGTATCTTTTCATTGTTCAGTATTTCAGTAACTTTTCATTATTCAGTATTTCAGTAACTTTTCATTATTCAGTATTTCAGTCTTTTTTCATTGTTCAGTATTTCAGTAACTTTTCATTGTTCAGTATTTCAGTAACTTTTCATTGTTCAGTATTTCAGTAACTTTCATTATTCAGTATTTCAGTAACTTTTCATTATTCAGTATTTCAGTATCTTTTCATTATTCAGTATTTTAGTAACTTTTCATTATTCAGTATTTCAGTATCTTTTCATTATTCAGTATTTCAGTAACTTTCATTATTCAGTATTTCAGTATCTTTTCATTATTCAGTATTTCAGTAACTTTCATTATTCAGTATTTCAGTAACTTTTCATTATTCAGTATTTCAGTATCTTTTCATTATTCAGTATTTTAGTAACTTTTCATTATTCAGTATTTCAGTATCTTTTCATTATTCAGTATTTCAGTAACTTTTCATTATTCAGTATTTCAGTAACTTTTCATTGTTCAGTATTTCAGTAACTTTCATTATTCGGTATTTCAGTAACTTTTCATTATTCAGTATTTCAGT
>NC_068322.1:715079-717579 GCF_025860055.1 Xyrauchen texanus
GTGCATGTTCATGCATGTGTGAGAGAGTGTGAGTGCGTGTGTGTGTGCGCGAGTGCGTTATTGCGTGTGATTGCGTGTGCATGCGTGTGTGAGTGCATGCGTGTGTGTGTGTGTGTGTGTGTGTGTGTGTGTGAGTGTTTGTGTGTGTGTGTGTGTGTGTGTGTGTGTGTGTGTGTGTGTGCCTGTTTGTGTGTGTGTGTGTGTGTGAGAGTGGGTGTGTGTGTGTGTGTGAGTGTGTGTTTGTGTGTGTGCATGTTTGTGTGTGTGTGTGTGTGTGTGTGTGAGAGTGAGTGTGTGAGAGTGCGTGTGTGTGTGTGCGAGTGCGTTATTGCGTGTGCATGCGTGTGTGAGTGCATGCGTGTGTGTGTGTGTGTGAGTGTTTGTGTGTTTGTGTGTGTGTGTGTTTGTGTGTGTGCGTGTTTGTGTGTGTGAGAGTGGGTGTGTGTGTGTGTGTGTGTGTGTGTGTGTGTGTGTGTGTGTGTGTGTGTGTGTGTGTGTGTGTGAGAGTGAGTGTGTGAGAGTGCGTGTGTGTGTGTGAGTGAGTGTGTGTGTGTGTGTGAGTGAGGTGTGTGTGTGTGTGTGTGTGTGTGTGTAAGTGTGTGTGTGTGTGTGTGTGTGTGTGTGTGTGTGTGTGTGTGAGGCGAGTGTGTGTGTGTGTGTGTGTGTGTGTGTGTGTGTGTGTGTGTGTGTGTGTGTGTGTGTGTGTGTGTGTGTGTGTGTGAGTGTGTGTGTGTGTGTGTGTGTGTGTGTGTGTGTGTGTGTGTGTGTGTGTGTGTGTGTGTGTGTGTGTGGTGTGAGCATGTATTTATCACTTTGTGGGGACCAAATGTCCCCATAAGGATAGTAAAACCGAAATGTTTGACCTTGTGGGGACATTTTGTCGGTCCCCATGAGGAAAACAGCTTATAAATCATACTAAATTATGTTTTTTGAAAATGTAAAAATGCAGAAAGTTTTCTGTGAGGGTTAGGTTTAGGGGTAGGGTTAGGTTTAGGGGATAGAATATAAAGTTTGTACAGTATAAAAACCATTATGTCTATGGAAAGTCCCCATAAAACATGGAAACACAACATGTGTGTGTGTGTTTGTGTGTGTTTGTGTGTGTGTGTGAGTGTGTGTGTGTGCATGTATGTGAGTGCTTGTGCTTGTGTGTGTGTGTGTGTGTGTGTGTGTGTGTGTGTGTGTGTGTGCGTGCATGTGAGTGCTTGTGCATGTGAGTGTGTGTGTGTGTGGTGTCGTTTTGGCATCCAAACCTCCATCATCTCTTTCTTCATGGAAATAATATCAGGAGTGGAATCAGTGAAGCTTTCACGCAGCTGACACAAACGACACTTCTGTTACTAACCACATGACCAGACATGAATTTTCCAGTGTGACCAGAGATTAACGAGTGAGCTGTGTTTCCCCTCACTGAGCAGGTGTGTGTGTGTGTGTGTGTGCGCGCGCACAGGTCAACCTCACCTGGACTCTCAGTGTTGTTCAATAAGTATATTTAGAAAATGACATCATAGAAACACAAGCTAACTTGGACATACCGTATTCCATAATACTGAATAATTATCCTAATTATGCAGCATGGCATTTGAATGGTTCTCCAATGTGATTCAAAGACTCCTGTGGTACCACCTTTAGACATGCACAAAACAATTATGGTGAAAGTTAAATTATGAATACATCATATCTGTAGTTTACCAAACAGTATGTTTCATTTTGTGAATTTTGAAGTTCTAGTCACCATTCACTTGCATTTTATGGACCTACAGAGCTGCAATATTCTTCTAAATATATTAATTTGAGTTCTGCAGAAGCAAGAAATGGGCATGTAGCATGGTAATACCACGGCATGCTTTGAAGTACCTTGCAGTACCATGTTAAAACAAAGTGATATGAATATGGTTATCATTCAGGAGTCAATGTACCACATTGTTTCCATCTGATACCATGCATAACACACGCCAAAGAGAGTACAAGTTAATGGGGCCAAGTTTTAGAGAGTTTAAATAGGGTGACCGCACGTACTATTTTTCCCAGACATGTCCTCTTTTTTTGGACCTTAATAAAAGTGTCCGGTCTTGATTTCAAAATTGGCTATAAATGTCCAGGATTTGGCTTTCTTCATATTGACATGCACAGTTAGGACTCTCATTTTGTGTCTATAATAATTTGCACCAGTTTTCATGTTTACGTGTGCATACATGACTATTATGACTACGTGGCAAGGCAAGGCAAGGCAAGTTTATTTATATTGCACATTTCATACACAATGGTAATTCAAAGTGCTTAACATAGAAGAGATTAAAATAAGAATAAAAAAATAAGCATGCACAGTCTTTAAACAAAACAAAAACAATCACTCTCTCTAGAAATCAGCAGATTCCACCAGACGCGCTCTGCATGCGTGCAGTTTTCACCAGACGCGTTCTGCATGCGTGCAGTTTTCACCAGACGCGCTCTGCATGCATGTAGATTCCACCAGACGCGCGCTGCATGCGTAAAGATT
>NC_068322.1:732579-767579 GCF_025860055.1 Xyrauchen texanus
ATTTGGTTACCCCATGTGACTCTACCCTCCCTAGCAACCGTGCCAATTTGGTTGCCCCATGTGACTCTACCCTCCCTAACAACCGGCCAATTTGGTTACCCCATGTGACTCTACCCTCCCTAGCAACAGGGCCAATTTGGTTATCCCATGTGACTCTACCCTCCCTAGCAACTGGCCCAATTTGGTTACCCCATGTGACTCTACCCTCCCTAGCAACTGGGCCAATTTGGTTGCCCCATGTGGCTCTACCCTCCCTAGCAACCGGGCCAATTTGGTTACTCCATGTGACTCTACCCTCCCTAGCAACCGTGCCAATTTGGTTACCCCATGTGACTCTACCCTCCCTAACAACCGGCCAATTTGGTTACCCCATGTGACTCTACCCTCCCTAGCAACAGGGCCAATTTGGTTATCCCATGTGACTCTACCCTCCCTAGCAACCGGCCCAATTTGGTTGCCCCATGTGGCTCTACCCTCCCTAGCAACCGGGCCAATTTGGTTACTCCATGTGACTCTACCCTCCCTAGCAACCGGGCCAATTTGGTTACCCCATGTGACTCTACCGCTCCCTAGCATCCGGGCCAATTTGGTTACCCCATGTGACTCTACCCTCCCTAGCAACCTTGCCAATTTGGTTACCCCATGTGACTACCCTCCTTAGCAACTGGGCCAATTTGGTTACCCCATTTGACTCTACCCTCCCTAGCAACCAGGCCAATTTGGTTGCTAAGGAGACCTGGTTGGAGTCACACAGCACACCCAAGATACGAACTCGCGACTCCAGGTGTGATAGTCAGCATCAATACTCACTGAGATACACAGACCCCCTATTCCGATTGTTTTTAAAGATGATTCTTAGTACTGTAAAAGTCATTTATTTAGTGTATTAGACCCCCCCCCAAAAAAAAGCATGATGCTGATTTAAAACTTGATAGAGCGTTAACTTTAAAGGGCTCATGACATGTGTTTTATTGTTGTGGCAGGTTGCAACCTTGAACTCTCCTTTATTTTCATGTTAATAAATTACAAGCGAAGGCACCAGTGACTGTGCTTTTATTTGGCATTAATATGTTCCTCGAGGTAATATAAGTAAAGTCATATATTTGTAAAAAATTCTCATTCCGACCCTCCGTCAGAAACACTCAGTTTTGGTGCCGCTTCCCCTTTAAGACTTGACAGTACACGCCCAATATTCCGATTGGCTCTCTGCTCTTGACTGACCTGTCAGCTCACTGCTCATTATTACTGGGCGGGGCTACGGGAGTGATGAGGTAAAGTAGGCATTGATGTGTTGCCGTGGAGACGCTGGAATTCAAATGTCTATCACAGTGTGACATCACAATGTGCAGGAAGTAGAGAACGGGAACTCACTTTTAGCACCACACAGTGGACATTTCACCTCAGAACTGCCGCAGTATGTGCAAGGGGTTACCTAATATCATTTTACCCCGGTCACGTAACTTTCACGAGATCAGAATGAGATTATCAGAGTGTATTTATGCCGTATAAGATCTTTTGTGACGCCTCCGAGTTTCTTCTGACGCTCGACGGAGAGATTCAGATAAAAGAGTTCGTGGTATATAAATAAAATCAATGACAGACACGGACTGTTTTCATCACAGCCGGATGCTTGTGGCCATATTCAATTAAAGCAAAGGTCGTTTAATTAATGAAAATTGATTTATGTGTCGTTTCTCTCTCTCTGATTATATAGGACAATCACATTGAGTCCACTAACCTACTTATTATTCTGAGTGATCAATGAGTGATTTCAGGGTAAAGTTTAAAAAAAGTCCTAGTTCAGTGACGCCCCAATGGCTTTAGCAAATAAAGCATTACTTTAAGATTGGGGCCCATAACACAGGAACAGATCACAGGCACAATAGACTCATAATCGTGCTGTTTTGTATGTTAATACTGGAGAAATCCACAGTATTTACAGCACTTTGTACGCAAACCCGATTTGAACTACATTACCCATAATCCCTGTGTTGCCTTGGGCGAGCGCGCTGCGTCTCCGCTCTCGGGAGCGCGCACGTCGGAATGCTGCTCTGATTCCAGCGCGATGGAAAAAAAGTTGGTGAAAGTTTGTCGCTGATGGAGCGGGCGGTGAGGCGCTAATATCTGCTCGATTATACACGATATTACACACGAAAAGGAGATTTATTTCACACGGACTCGCCACGAACTCCGTTTTCTTTCATTGTCGATCGGAATTTGAACTTTTAAGGCTTGATTGTGTGAATCGGACGGTTAAAATGCCGCAGCCCGTGTGCGCTGTGGTCCTCGCGCTGCTGTTATTTCTCTGCTCGGGGTTGAAAGTGGTTCGCGGAGACTCGGATGTTTCGGAACCAGAACCCTGTCCGTCTGTGTGCTCGTGTGTCGGGTCTGTAGTGGACTGTAGTCGATTGAAACACGGCAGGAGTGTGGAGCGGCTCCCCGCGTGGATCACACATCTGTGAGTGCTGCTTCACTTTCTTTGTGTCTCTGACAGAAACATACAGGAGAGAATATAAATAAACACTCTTATATTTGCACTGTAAAACTGCGAAAGACAAACATGACAAAGTAATGGTCTGAATTTTGCACTCGATTCTGATTGTGTGTAGTGTGTGTGTGTGTGTGTGTCTGTGTTTTTGTGTATAAGTGTGTGTGAGAGTGTGTGTCTGTGTGTGTGAGTCTGTCTGTATGAGTGTGTCTGTATGAGTGTGTCTGTTTGTGTATTTGTTGTGTTTTTGTGTATGTTTGTATGTGTGTGTTTGTTTTTGTGTGTGTGTATATGTATGTATATGAGTGAGTGTGTGTGTGTCTTTGTGTCTGTTTGAGTGTGTGTGTGTTTTTTTGTCTGTCAGTGTGTACGTGTATGTATGTGTGTGTGTGTGTGTACGAGTGTGTGTTTGTGTCTGTCAGTGTGTGCGCGAGTATGTATGTATGTGTGTGTGTGTGTGTGTGTGTACGAGTGTGTGTTTATGAGTGTATGTGTGTGTGTGCGCGCGCGAGTGTGTATGTGTGTTTGTTTTTGTGTCTGTTTGAGTGTGTGTGTGTGTGTATATGAGTATGTATATGTGTGAGTGAGTGTGTGTGTGTGCGTGAGTATGTATGTGTGTTTGTTTTTGTGTCTGTTTGAGTGTGTGTGTGTATATGAGTATGTATATGTGTGAGTGAGTGTGTGTGCGTGAGTATGTATGTGTGTTTGTTTTTGTGTCTGTTTGAGTGTGTGTGTATATGAGAATGTATATGTGTGAGTGAGTGTTTGTGTGTGTGTGCGTAAGTGTGTATGTGTGTTTGTTTTTGTGTCTGTTTGAGTGTGTGTGTATGTAAATGAGCATGTATATGTGTGAGTGAGTGAGTGAGTGTTTGTGTGTGTGTGTGTGTGTGTGTGTGCGTGAGTGAGTGAGTATGTATGTGTGTTTGTTTTTGTGTCTGTTTGAGTGTGCGCGAATATGTATGTATGTGTCTGTTTGAGTGTGTGTGTGTGTATTAGTGTATGTAGTTTGTGTGTGTGTGTGTGTGTGTGTATATGAGTATGTATATGTGTGAGTGAGTGAGTGTTTGTGTGTGTGCGTGAGTATGTATATATGTGTCTGTTTGAGTGTGTGTGTGTGTGTATTAGTGTATGTAGTTGTGTGTGTGTGTGTGTGTGTTTCAGTTTAAAGGCCCAAATATTCCAAACACAATCCCAGTAGTATGAAAGCAGTCTCTTAATAATGAGTTTAAAATCACAAGTCACAGATGCTGGTGGTGACTGTAGAGCTATAACATGTATGTTGACCGTATAGCTCAGATACTCGTGACACAGTTTAATAATACACGTTTCATGAGTTCACAGCGATTGCACACTCGTGTTGAGCTCAGTGCCAGACATGGATCTGAAAGTCTGGAGGACACGCGTGTGAGATCAGATAAACCATCAGAGGAAGAAAAATAAAAAGATTTGATTTCATTCCTGTTGTGCATGTTTGTTTTCACACACTTTAGTAAACATGTGTGTAAAGTTTATATAAAGGCGGAGAGGTGCTGTGCTCTCAGGGGGGTCTGAGGGGGCTCGGGGAGGTGCATGTTTTTGCCCTCCGGCATGTTAATGTAGCTCCGCAGAGCATGTTAAGGCATTAAACTGGCTGAGCTTTTGTTTTTCCCTCGTCCATTATTTCTGCTGAATTAGCAGCTAGACCCAACCAGAGATGGAAGCCATTAAGAGCGAGAGAGAGACGGGTGCTGGGGGAGAGATGGAGGCCTCAATTTTTGGCCGTGAAGCGCTGCCAGAATGGAAAAATTTAAGGAAAAAAGCGTTTCATGATATACATCTGGAAAGAGAAAAGTGTGTGTGTGTGTGTGTGTGTGTGTTTCTCTCAGCACTGGAGAGTTTGAGGCGACAGCAGCTGTTTTACACCGCTTCAGTTTAAAAGGACAAATTAAGACACCGCTTTAATATACATCCACAGGTACACCCCTAATTCAGTACACCTCCTATCAGAAGCTAACTGGCTAATTAAAGGCTTGACATAATTTTCTGGAATTGTCCAAGCCGATTAAAGGCACAGTTAAGTTAGTGTCTGTAAACTTCCGACCCGCTGGAATTATGATTATAGTCAATTAAAAGTGACACAATCGGTCTGTAAACTGTTGCTGGAAAAATTACCACAAAGTAGACGTCCTAAACGACTCGTCAAAACTATAGTTTGCTAATATGACACCTGTGGAGTGGTTAATAAAATGAGTTTTAATCACTTCAACCCAAGTGTATGTAAACGTCTGACTTCAGCTGTATGTACGCAAGAGACTCTTATTTTGAAATAACAGAGACGGGAGTCTGTAGCGTGTATCTTATAACAGAGTGAGCAGAGTGTCATATCTCAATCTCTTCACACGGACTCTGTGTGTGTGTGTGTGTGTGTGTGTGTGTGTGTGTGTGTGTGTGTTATCTCAGGCTCTTCTCTGATGGAGATTGTGAGGATGTCTGTGTGTCAGATACACCGTTATATCAGACTCTCTAAGGCACTTCCTGTTTTCTTGAGGGTCAACAGCATGAGTCAATATGACCAGATGTGTGAGATTTATCAGGTGTTATAACTGGGATAATAAACCCCCCAAAGCATGCTGTCAGTCAGTGCTTGTGAACGCCCCTCCTCTGCATCTGAGAAATCCCAGTCAAACGGCTGTCAGGAGCCAGAGGAGAAACTCACTTCAAGATACGGTCCGGATTTGCTGTCGCAATCAAAGGCGCTCTTCACTTTCTCTGCAGTGTGAGTAGATTAGCAGTCGTTACGTTCCGCGCGGCGTTTGCGCTGATGGAGTCCAGATGGGTGAGAGTAGCTGAGGTAGATTCATGAACGTTCAGGAGAGAGTCAGCGCTCCACACGGCCGATCACAACTCGCAGACAACTGCGAATCACTTCGTTGCACACAAGGAGCTCTGATATACGATTGCACACCAGCAGCCACAGGTGATGTTCGGCTGAAAGCGGGAGAGAGACGCGATTACACCCAATTTGTAACGCCCAATTCCAATGTGCTCTAAGTCCTCGTGGTGGCGTAGTGACTCTCCTCATTCCATGTGGTGGAGGACGAATCTCAGTTGCCTCCACGTCTGAGATCGCCAATACGCGCATCTTATCACGTGACATGTTGAGCGGGTTGCCGTGTAGACATGGCGCGTGTGGAGGCTTCACGCTATTCTCCGCCGCATCCACGCACAACTCCCCACGTGCCACACCAAGAGCGAGAACCACATTATAGCGACCACGAGGAGGTTACCCCGTGTGACTCTACCCTCCCTATCAACCGGGCCAATTTGGTTGCTAAGGAGACCTGGCTGGAGTCACTCAGCACGCCCTGGATTCAAACCCGCGACTCCTGGAGTGACAGTCAGCATCGATACTCACTGACATACCCAGACCCTCCCTAGCAACCGGGCCAATTTGGTTGCTAAGGAGACCTGGCTGGAGCCACTCGATTCAACTCGACTCAGCTGGATGTCCATCAATACTCACGACCACTCCAGGCCAATTTGGTTCTAGGCCTGACTGAGTCACCAGCCTGATTCAACTGACTCAGGTGTGATAGTCAGCGTGAGATACCCAGACCCTCCCTAGCAACCGGGCCAATTTGGTTGCTAAGGAGACCTGGCTGGAGTCACTCAGCATGCCCTGGATTCAAACCCGCGACTCCAGGTGTGATAGTCAGCGTCAATACTCACCGATAGACCCCGATAGTACCATATTAATCAACTATGGTGAATATAAAAGAAGAAAGACATTCACAAAAGGTTTTTGCTGCAATACGTTATATTTTAATTAGAAAATGTTACAAAAACCCTATTTGTTTTTTTAGTATGTAGTTACAACCAATTAAATATTAGCACGGTCATTTAATACTTAAAGCCCGCTATACTAGGATTTTTACAGTTCTTTAGGTTAGTTATGTACGATATGAGTGCATTGAGATCGCCACGGCACCCTGTGGGACATTGTCAGACTGTACGACACGCATCGTACACGACTGCGGTCCCAATCGTCCCGATCAGAGAACGTGAGCGTTGCAGAGTAGAAGAGAAACGGCGAGATCGTCCCGTGTGCACCGGGCTTTAGTTACTATCGTTTTGATTCTCTGAATGTAGCTTCATGTGATCTCGTGTCTTGGTTGTGGCCGGTTTTATTTGGATTATCGATGGTTTATTTTCTATTCCTGCTTCTCCCGGACTCCTCCACAAGTTTGTTTTGGCGCCAGTGGCTCCGAGGCGCCTCCGTCGAGTGACACGGCTTCTCTCTGCACATGTGCGCGTCTTTGATGACTGTTTTTGTTTTACAGGGATCTGAGTCATAACAAGTTACGCACATTTCCTGAAGCGCTGACCGGCGGTCTGCAGTACCTCAGTGAAGTGTAAGTGCACTCTTGTGATTTTGTATTTTAATCAAATGTCACAGATGAAATCTACATGTGTAACCATTTGGTTTATTTGTGCAGAAAACTGAATAATAATGAGTTTGAGGTGATGCCATATTTGGGGCCAAACGCAGGAAACCTGAGCAGTCTCGTTCTGTGAGTATTGTTGATTATTTCTCTTAATATTGTAATCGTGATTAATACAATTTACATAAAGCCGCACACCATGACCATAATAAAACCAGCTTCAACGTCACCGCTAACAACCAATAAACCCAAAGCACATTATATTGCTAAAGTAGTGACTCGTTAGAGTTTAAGCTATATTTTAGGGTTAAAATTGACTTAAACATTTGTTTCCAAAAGCTTAAGACTTGAGTTGAGTACAATGCAACTAACAAGATGGCCGCCTTGGTGTGGAGCGCTCCAGTTCTTTTGTTGTTTTTGTTTGTTTGTCGTGTGTTTAGTACATTTTTTCCAATCAGTTTTACCAGGTGAACATTCGGCAGCACATACCAGACAATCTATTCCCGGTTTTGGATATATGCTGGACGGTGCTGGACATATTAGTCTGAGGCGCAGCTGTGTTACCGTGCGTTCACACCAGAGGTGTCGAGAGCGTCAAATCAACCGGAAGTCATTCATTTTCAATGACAGCCAGCGTCTCTCGGCGGCGAGAAGCGGCGCGGCGAGTCTTGGGCGGCGTGGGCGTCAGATGGAAGTTCAAGTGCGGGCAACATTATGGTAATGAGCTGTGACGCGGTTCGGCAGCAACCTATTGGAATATAGAAGTGCTCCGCTCTAGCGAAGTCTAGAGAACACAACCGTGTAAACTTTGGTTCCCACCAAACATTCGTTCTGAAGATAAAATGGAGGAGAAACTGATTATTGCCGTGGCGGGTTTCCCTGTAATATATGATCTGTCCCTGTTTGCTTACAGGGATATAAAACAACCAAGACCACAGTTATTATTACAAATGTACAAACTATAATTTTAATTACTTTCTGCCATCGATTGATTTTAAAGAGTTCATGAGGATATACGCTACTGATAGGTCGGCAAAAAGTAAATGGTCGACATGTGTGGATGTTTAAATTGCGGCCCCTTTAAATATAGTTCACAAAACAAAGCATTCTGAACAAACGTTGCCGCCTATTTCAACTACGTCAGAGCGTCCACGAGCGTCCTCGAGCGTTGAAGGCAGGGCAGCCAGAGCGAATTTTGATGCTCTCGCCGCTTCTGGTGTGAACGCATGGTTAAGCGCGCTATGAGATGCATGCGAGCCGGCGCGCTTGTCAAGCTCTGTCGGCGTGGCTTTCGAACAGCGCTGCCGAGTATTCATCTAGCGAATCTCCGCTCCCTAACAATGAGCGAAGTCATTCCGGACAGTGCGTTACATCTGCCGGGCTTCCAGCTGTTCAGAGCGGATCGCATCGCGGAGTTAACGGGAAAACGAGAGGCGGTGGAACATGCTTATACATCAATGAAAGTTAGTGGACAGATGTAACAACGTTAAAGACAATGTGCTGTCCTGATTTGGAAGCTTTTGGAGTTTTCCTCGTTTATTCTGGTGAGTGTTTATATCCCTCCACAAGCGTGTGAGCGCAGTGCTGCAACAGCTGACTGATCAGATCACTGCTACACAACATTAAAGGATGCATATCGCTCTGTCCCTAGAGCAGCTTTGCGACTCTCTGATCACTGTCTGGTTCATCTTCCAACCTACAGGCAGAAACTTAAATCAGCTAAACCTGTAGTGCACACTGTAAAGAGTCTGGGCACACACATTTTGTATGGGTGCATCCCTAAAAAATGCGTATAATCGAATTAAAATGTCTGGAATATTCAATTCTGACTGCTCAATGGCACCATCTAGTGGTCTGATAATATATGAGTAACAACTGCACATCTGCATATCAGAGTCATCGTTCCCGCTTCCCTGATTACTGTGCGATCTCTACGAGTAAGCTAATTAAATAACGTCAATGTTTCATGTGCATCTATTAGTTTATTTAGCAAGTAGGCGTGTAATAAGCTGGATAATGGGTCAGATGGTCATTAATTACAAAATAAAGCAAGTTTTCAGCTAACGACCCTGCATCCGTGTGGAGAGGCCTGGAAGTCATTACCAACTACAAGACACCATCCCCCAACTCTGTAGGGACCCAACAACTGGCTGGCACCCCACACCCGCTCTGACCTTCTCTTCACACAAACAGCAACACCTCCTACAACCCCCCTTATTATTATTATTATCATTATCACTGTCTTATTGTTGTACACTGGAAGCTTCCGTCACCAAGACAAATCCCTTGTACGTGTAAGCAGCATACATACATGTGAGCAGCCGTTATAGATTGGGCTCATATAGCCGTTTAGTTGTTCAAGTCCATGGATTGCTGTGAATAGTTTAATTAATTGCTGTAATGAGTAAATGACTCGCAGATGTGAGCTGAGGGTGTTTGTTTTGAGTGCAGCTGTGGGGTCAATCACGAGAGACGCTCAGTCTGAGGGAATGTTTAAATAAGAGCTATACGATACCTCCGACCGCACATGCTCTCTCGCTCTCTTATAATCCTTTCTTAACTATACTGTGATGTGTTTGTATACCTTTTACTGTGATGTAAATGACTTGCACCGTGATGTATGATGGTGGTTATACAGTGCTCCTGTACTATAGATTGTGTGTGTGTGTGTGTGTGTGTGTGTGTTAGGACGGTTTGGTTGCTAAACGACGCCTTAATATCTTTAGGACGTGAGGTAAATATGCAAATTTGCTTGTGAAGTGTGTGTGTGTGTGTGTCTCTCTGGGCCAACTTGACTCTTTCTCTTTACACGTCAGAGTATGCGTTCAGCTTCATTTGCTGAAAATTGGTGGAACAAATTTGAGGTTTGAGAAACAATGAAGCGCTTGTTTGTCTGAACTCTGAGGGGTGATCACACACACACACACCCCTGAACACACACACACACACATTTCTAGTCACTATTCGTCTAGATTAATAGAGTGAACAGTAGATCTTATATCGTGCGGCTTAGCTGTATTCTGTATTTTTATATGTGAGACGTGCAGTTTGGTTCATTCACACTGCGGTGTCTCTCCGGCGAGACCTGCTCTGACACGTCCCGTGTTTTATCTGTCTCTCTCAACACCTTTGACTCATTTCCCCCTCACAACAATTCAAAAGCACCTATTTCCCAGCATGCCTCTTGCATTCTGAAGTGCCGTCTCTTGCAGAACATTCTGGCTCCGTTCCAAACTCCCTTGATGTCCGCTGCCTACACATGCAGCTAGCTTTTAAGACAGATTCCTGATTTGGAACACTCTACATATGCAGTTTACATATCACACAAACATATGTAAGGGATAATGTACAGTCAGACAGTTGTAATTGCAAAATAAACTCAGGGTGATCAGGATCCCGACGTGGAGCCGACGACTGAAGGGGTTAACAACCGGCTGACTGCTCATTATCCCGCTTATTACATGGCTACTAACCAAATAAATAACTACATGGACATATAATATTGATTTGCATTGAAATTATGTAATTATGTGAGATCACCGTACAGCTGAAAAGAGTTCTGTTGATGTTTATTTTGTAATTAGACTAATTACCGTCTCATTATCCAGCTTATTACACGCCTACTTGCTAAATAAACTAATAGATGCACATTGACGTTATTTCATTAGCTTACTCGTAGAGATCGCACAGTAATCTGAGAAGCGGGAAAGATGACTCTGATATGCGGATGTGCGGTTGTTACTCATATAATATCAGACCACTAGATGGCGCCATTGAACCGTCAGAATTGAATATAACCTGCTGAACCCCACTCGTGATCGGGACTGGGGGTTGCAACTATTTCCCATCAGCGAGGAATTCCCAGTAAGCACGGGTCATAAGCTTGCATTGATTAAGTCCCTGCCCTTTGTACACACCGCCCGTCGCTACTACCGATTGGATGGTTTAGTGAGGTCCTCGGATTGGCCCCGCCCGGGGCTCCTCGCGGGCCTTGGCGGAGCGCCGAGAGGACAATCAAACTTGACTATCTAGAGGAAGTAAAGGTCGTAACAAGGTTTAGGATCATTACCGAAGGCTCCGTAGGGCGAGAAGGCGGGACGAAACGAGCCATAGAGCGAGGCCGAGGCGAACCGCGGAGGTTCGTCCTCAATGAGCGAGGTCACACGGTGCGACGCGGGCGCCCGGAGGGGGCCAGTGACCTCCGGGCGCAATGCAGGCGCCCCTCGTCTCCCCGCGCGGCGTCCGGACGCATGCATGTGCCGTCTCCCCGGGCGGCCTGCCGTGGGTTCAAAGACCCAGAGCCCGACCTCCCCACGGGGTCTCCCTTTCCATCCCCCTCTCATCTCGGATGCGATGGCAAAACCCCAAGGTCAAACAAAGAGTACGACTCTTAGCGGTGGATCGCTCTGCTCGTGCATCGATGAAGAACGCAGCTAGCTGCGAGAACTAATGTGAATCTCAGGACACATTGATCATCGATACTTCGAACGCACATTGCGGCCCCTGGTTCCTCCCGGGGCCAAGCCTGTCTGAGGGTCCCATCTATCGGCCCGCGCCGCTCCCATAAATTAATGACGTTATTTAATTAGCTTACTTGTAGAGATCTCACAGTAATCAGGGAAGCAGGAAAGATGACTCTAATATGCAGATGTGCGGTTGTTACTCATATAATATCAGACCACTAGATGGCGCCATTGAACCGTCAGAATTTAATATTCCAACCTGGTTCCTCCTGGGGCCACGCCTGTCTGATTGTCGCTTTCCCATCTGTCGGCCCGCGGCGCCCCCACGTGGACGGCCAGACCGCGGCTGGAGGCCTCGCAGCGGGTTTGAGGGTACGTTTACACAACAGCGATGTACTAAAAATGGAAAGGTTTCACGTACAGACGACACGGATCCGCGAAAACGACTAAAGCGCTGTATTACGCGTGCCAGGCCAGTAGTTGGCGATGTCACTGTGTAAAGAAACACTGCGCACATACGCGTTCTTCCACTGAGCAGTGAATACTAATGATGAAGACGGCGAAAGCATCAAGCAATTTTGTCTGGACGGACGATGAGATCGATTTTTACCACAAGTGACCCTGGACTATAAAGCACGCCACCTTTTTAAGGACTCCAACTGCTGATGTCATGTCAGTCTGTTCGCCCTGGAGGTAAGGACACGGAAACGATACAACGGCATTTTTTTCACTCCACTGACATCTGCTCTTCTGATGTTAGTAGTGTATTAAAGTTAACATTCAATTTAAGCTAAATAAACACGTTGATGAGTCTCACATTTGTGTAGATGAAGCTTTATTAACAGCATGACTCAATACCAATGCAAGACCAGGGAAAGTTTTCTCTCCATTTCTCTCTCGTCTGCACACAAAGGCCGCTCTGTGCAGTGTGTGTGTGTGTGTGTGTGTGTGTGTGTGTGTGTGTAACACAAGCAGCTCTTGCACTGCAATTTAGGAGGCGTGTAATGCAGGAAATTGCTGGCCTCGTCACCGGCGCTTTCACTGAAGGAATGAGATTCATCATTCACATAATTGGCCATTTTTTGTAAATACCTTGTTAGTAATTACCTTATAACCCAAATAGCACCGCTCCAAAGCGAGCGGCTGTTGTGACCTGTTGTGAGGCGTGCTGACAAAAGCTGGCGCGACCTGCAAACACGCGCTACTGCAGCACTTCACCCGCATGTCTATCGTAGCGTGACATCAGCTCACCTACAGTGTCAAATCTCTGTTTACTGTCATTAATTGGACTCTTTTTCTGTTTTCAGAGCTAACAACAAAATCTCGAGGATATCGTCAGAGCAGCTCAGTTCGTTGATTGCCTTGGAAACGCTGGACCTTAGCAACAATAATATTATGGAAGTGCGCGCTGGAGCTTTTCCTCCTCTACCTCTGAAGAACCTGTGAGTCGCACTTGTTTATAACTGACCTGCTTTCAAGAAACCTACAGCAGTGAACTACACTCCTCATGACTGTATTTATACACACTAGTTCATGCTGTGTCAAAGAACACTGTGAGATGTGTGTGTTTCAGTTACTGTTGCAAATTATATATGAAATAAATGGAAAAACTATCGTGTGTTGAAATAAAATTGGGTTTTCAGTGTCCAGTATCTGGACAGGAAGGTGGCCATTGGTCGATATAATCCCGATATACAGTATACACGGTTATACAATTGAATGACAACAAAAATGGTTGAAATAATTGTTTTCATTTCACACAATATTTAAGTAACATTGTGTTAATAGATTTTGGAGCAAGATCATTTTGCCCGATATCGGTTTATCATTTATATCGCTTTAGCATTCTGGCCGATATATCGGTTTATAATTTTGTCCGATATACCGATGTAACTTTCTGCCCGATATATCGGCCTTCTGATATATCAGTATCACTATATTAAATGAAAGTTTTTTTTTTTTTTTAACAGTATTTACTCAAATTGTACATTTATCAGCAGATACCAATAATAAAAAAATTGGCAAAGATCATTCTGCCCGATATATATCGGTTTATTATCCTGCCGATATATATCGGTTATCATTTTTGGCAGATATATCGGGTTATTATTTATAGCGGTTTATCATTTTGGCTGATATATCGGGTTATTATTTATAGCGGTTTATCATTTTGGCTGATATATCGGTTTATTATTTATAACGGTTTAGCATTTTGGCTGATATATCGGTGTATTATTTGGCCGACATAACGGTTTATCATTTATATCGGTTTATCATTTGGCCGATATATCGGGTTATCATTTATAGTGGTTTATCATTTTGGCCGATATATCGGTTTATCATTTATAGTCGGTTTATCATTTTGGCCGATATATCAGTTATCATTTATATCGGTTTATCATTTGGCCGATATATCGGGTTATCATTTATAGTGGTTTATCATTTTGGCTGATATATCGGTTTATCATTTATATCGGTTTATCATTTTGGCTGATATATCGGTTTATTATTTATAACGGTTTAGCATTTTGGCTGATATATCGGTGTATTTATAACGGTTTAGCATTTTGGCTGATATATCGGTGTATTATTTGGCTGACATAACGGTTTATCAATTATATCGGTTTATCATTTGGCCAATATATCGGTTTATCGTTTGGCCGATATATCGGTTTATCATTTATAGTGGTTTATCATTTGGCTGATATATCGTTTTTTCATTTATATCGGTTTATCATTTTGGCAGCTATATCGGGTTATCATTTATAGTGGTTTATCATTTTGGCTGATATATCGGTTTATCATTTATATCGGTTTATCATTTGGCCGATATATCGGTTTATCATTTATAGTGGTTTATCATTTTGGCCGATATATCGGTTTATCATTTATAGTGGTTTATCATTTTGGCCGATATATCGGTTTATCATTTATATCGGTTTATCATTGATTAAATGTACATTTCATCATGTTTTAATTGTATTAACCGTCTCCCCTCTATATTCGTAGATTCATGAATAATAACCGTATTTCCACGCTGGAGCACGGCTGCTTCAGTAATCTGTCCAGCTCGTTACTGGTGTTGAAACTCAACAAAAACCGTCTGAACTCCATCCCCGCCAAAATCTTCCAGCTCCCTCACCTGCAGCACCTGTAAGTGTCTGTCTGCCGTGTGATTTGTCGACATTCATGCCTGTCTCATCAGTGATTGGTCTCTGAATGCTGTGATTGTCAGGGAGCTGAGCAGGAACCGCGTGAGGCGTATCGAGGGTTTGACGTTTCACGGGCTGCATGGCCTGCGCTCTCTGAAGATCCAGAGGAACGGCATCACGCGACTGATGGACGGAGCGTTCTGGGGTCTCAGTAACATGGAGCTCCTGTGAGTGTGGATTACAACAACTCAATAAGCTTCTCTCGTAGCATACCACTTTTGCTTGCTTATAGTTCCTCTGGCTCTTGAACGGTAATGACTGATGTTTGATGTGTGTGTGTGTGTGTGAGCAGGCAGTTGGAGTATAATAACCTGACGGAGGTGAGTAAGGGATGGCTGTACGGTCTCCTCATGCTGCAGCAGCTGCATCTGTCACACAACACCATCAGTCGCATTAAACCCGATGCATGGGAGTTCTGCCAGAAGCTCGCTGAGCTGTGAGTCTATTAATTCGCCGTCTATTTCTCTGTTGTTTCCAACGTCTGTGAGTGTTTTTGAAGGCATAGCAGAACAATAATGGAGTATTGTCTTCACCAGTGATGTGAGCTGGAACCGTTTGACTCGTCTGGACGAGGGCAGTTTCGTTGGACTTAGTGTCCTCGAGCAGCTTCACAGCGGAAACAACCACATCAGTTTCATCGCTGACGGCGCATTCAGAGGCCTGAGCAACCTACAGACACTGTGAGTTTCACTGATACCTCGCTAACAATCACTACGTCTCTGCTTTCCGCTCTGAAGTGCCTTTTATAATGTCATATAGTTATTAAACCATTGCATTGAAACCATTGTCTATGAGCATTTTTGCCCTCAAGATCTGTTTACCGATGAGTCGGGATTTGCATGTGTTAACTAGTGTTGCTTTTATATTTAGTGTAGTTTTACGGCTGTATTATTGTGTTGTGATGTCACTGCCATCGGACATCACTAACAGTCCCTGATGTAAATCACATGTTTGACCCGTGCATGTCTGTGTCAGATCAGTGTGTTGTTGTTTGCTCACATATGTTGTGGTGTTTAAAATTGAAATTTAAATGTAACTAAAAAAAACTAACTAATACTAAGCTCAAATTTAAATGAAATAAAATTGAAAATGATCAAAAACGAAACTAATTGAAAACTGAATTTGATTAAAATTGAAAACTAATTGAAAACAAAACAAATTGAAAATTAAATGCAGCGATTTCTAAAACAAATTAAAACTAAAATTGAAAACTAACTAAAACCAAGCTCAAATTTTTATAAAATAAAATAGAAAATTATCAAAAATGAAACCAATTGAAAACTGAATTTGATTAAAATTGAAAAGAAACTGAAATTGAAAATTAAACGAAACCAATATTGAAAACTAAAACGAAAAGAATTGTACCTGAAAACTAACTAAAGCTAAGCTCAAATGTAAATCTAAATTAATTTGAAAACTGTCTAAAAATAAACTGAAACGAAAGCAATTAAAAACTGAATTTGATTCAAATTGAAAACTAAAATCAAACTGATAGAGAATTTGTAATCAAAAACTATCCAAACAAAACTTACATTTGGAAATCTAACTAATATAAACTAAAACTAAGCTCAAATTTAAAACTAAATGAAATTGATAAATTCTCTTAAGCGAAACTGAATTTAATTTAAAATTGAAAACTAACTAAAATGAAATTGAAAAAAACTGTTGTTGAAAACTAAAGAAACAAAACTTCAATATAAAAATGAACTAAAATAAAACAAATTTGAACCTAAGTGAAATTGAAAACTACGAAACTGAAAACTGAAACAAAACCAATTGAAAACTGAATTTTATTAAAATTGAAAACTAACCAAAACTAAAATGTAACTGAATACTAACCAAACAAAACTTCAATTTAAAAAATGAACTAAAACAAAACAAATTGAAAATAATCAAAAATGAAACCAAATGAAAACTGAATTTTATTAAAATTGAAAACTAACCAAAACAAAACTGAAATTGAAAATTAAACGAAACGGATGTCGAAAACAAACTAAAACGAAACCGAATGAAATAGAAATTAAAACTAAAACTTAACTGAAAAGAATTGTATTTGAAAACTGACCAAACAAATCTTGAATTTAAAAAAACTAATTAAAACTAATAATACATTTTTTTTTTAAACTAAGCTCAAATTGAAATCTAATGACATTGAAAACAGTCTAAAACGAAATTGAAATGAAACCAATTGAAAACTAAAAACTGAAATTTATTAAAATTGAAAACTAAGATCAAACAAAGAAAATCTGTACAGCAAATATAACAGATGTCGAAAACAAACTAAAATGAAACCGAATGAAATATAAATTAAAGCTAAAACTTAACTGAAAAGAATTGTAACCGAAAAATAACCAAACAAAACTTAAATTTAAAAAATGAACTAAAAACAAATTGAAATCTAAAATTGAAAACAAACTAAAACTAAGCTCACATCTAAATTAAATTAAATTGAAAATAATCAAAAACAAAACCAATTGAAAACTGAATTTGATTAAAATTGAAAACTAACCAAAACTGAAATTGAAAATGAAACGAAACAGATGTCGAAAACAAACTAAAACGAAACCGAATGAAATAGAAATTAAAACTAAAACTTAACTGAAAAGAATTGTAATTTAAAACTGATCAAACAAAACTTCAATTAAAAAAACAAACTAAAACTATTTAAAATTAATAATACAGAAATTTTAAACTAAGCTCAAATTTAAATCTAAATGACATTGAAAACCGTCTAAAACGAAACTGAAATGAAACCAATTGAAAACTAAAAACTGAAATTGATTAAAATTGAAAACTAAAATCAAATGAAGAGAATCTGTACAGCAAATATAACAGATGTCAAAAATAAACTAAAACGAAACCTAATGAAATATAAATTAAAACTAAAACTAAACTGAAAATAATTGTAACCAAAAACTAACCAAACAAAACTGAAAATTAAATAAAACCGATTTCAAAAACAAACGAAACCGAATTAAATATTAATTAAAACTACAATTTTAAACTAAGCTCAAATTTAAATCTAAATGACATTGAAAACCGTCTAAAACAAAACAAACGAAACCAATTGAAAACTAAAAACTGAAATTGATTAAAATTGAAAACTAAAATCAAACGAAGAAAATCTGTACAGCAAATATAACAGATAAAACGAAACCGAAAAGAATTGTAACCGAAAACTAACCAAACAAAACTGAAATTGAAAATTAAATGAAACCGATATCGAAAACAAACAAAACTGAAAGAAATATACATTTCTGTGGTGGTGTGGTTTGCTCGGGTATGTTGTGGTGTGCTGAGGCTCCGCCCTTAAACAGAACCACATGGCATCCTGGCATGAGGGTCAGACGCAGGTCAGACGCAGGTCACCCGCTGTGGATGTTAACAGTGTCGTCTCTCTGCAGAGATCTCAAGTATAATGAAATCTCGTGGACGATTGAGGACATGAACGGCCCTTTCTCTGCTCTGGACAACCTGAGGAAACTGTGAGTTTAGTTTTGATGAAGACCTGCGCTCCTTAATCCATTGAGAATGACTTACACGAGGTGCTTTCTCTGTTCCTCAGGTTCCTGCAAGGCAATCGGATTCGATCGGTCACCAGGAAGTCCTTCACAGGTCTGGAGACGTTGGAGCAGCTGTGAGTGTCTCGTTCTGTCAGATCCAACATGGCCGTGCAAGATAAAGGTGGTGCGTTTGTTTCTAAGTATCTTCTCTCTCTTCACATCACAGGGATTTGAGTAACAACGCCATCATGTCAGTGCAGTCCAACGCTTTCTCACAGATGAAGAAACTCTTGGAGCTGTACGTATGAAACTATCCTGCTCTTCCTGTTGGATAATTCTGTGCTCGTCCATAACTGTGTTTCCTGTGTCAGGCACCTGAACACGTCCAGTCTGCTGTGTGACTGCCAGCTCAAGTGGTTTTCTCCGTGGGTGGCAGAACATGCGTTTGTGCCTCTGGTGAACGCCAGCTGTGCTCATCCACATCTGCTGATGGGGAAAAGCGTTTTTACCGTCGCTCAGGACGAGTTTGTGTGCGGTGAGTCGAGCGAGGCGTGTTTCAGCTCTCTCTCTCTCATTATGTCTCTTATTGTCTCTTTCTCAAGCATTTGTGATTGAATACTTACCAAGAACCATAAACCAGTTTGTTGAAGCTGTTTGATTTAAAAATAATTTTTAATAAAAATAAATACAACTACTTGAAACTCAAATAAAAAATCGAACTGTATCTAAACAAATTGAAAACTAAATTTTATTTGAAATTGAAAACTAAATGAAACCGATATCGGAAACTAACTCAAATGAAACAGAAATTAAAATTAAATTGAAAATAACTGTAATTGAAAACTAAATTGTAACTGAAAACTAACCAAACAAAACTTAAATTTAAAAAATTTACTAAAACAAAACAAATTGAAAACGAACTAAAACTAAGCTCAAATTTAAATTAAATAAAATTGAAAATAATCAAAAACGAAACCAATTGAAAACTAAATTTTATAAAAATGTAAAACTAACTGAAAAGAAATTGAAAACTAACCAAAACAAAACTGAAATTTGAAAATTAAATGAAACAGATGTCGAAAACGAAAGAAATCGAAATTAAAACTAAAACTTAACTGAAAAGAATTGTAACTGAAAACTAACCAAACAAAACTTCAATTTAAAAAAAACTAACTACAATTAAAACTAATAAAACAAAAATTTTAAATTAAGCTAAAATTTAAACATAATTGAAATTTAAAATAATCTGAAGTGAAACTGAAATTGAAAATTTAATTTAAAATTGAAAACTAACTGAAAATTAGAAACTGTAGTTGAAAACTAACCAAACAAAACTTAAATTAAAAAATCCAACTAAAACAAATTTAAAACTAACTAAAACTAAGCTCAAATTTAAATCTAAATGAAATTGAAAACTGAATTTGATTAAAATTGAAAACCAACTGAAAAGAAACCGAAATTGAAAATTAAACAAAACAGATGTTGAAAACGAAACCGAAAGAAATCTAAATTAAAACTAAAACTTAACTGAAAACTAACCAAACAACTGAAAACTAACCAAACAAAACTTAAATTTAAAAAAACGAACTAAAACAAATTAAAAATAATAAAATAAAAAAATTTAACTAACTAAAATTAAGCTCAAATTTAAATCTAAATGAAATTGAAAATTATCTAAAGCGAAACTGAAATTGAAAACTGAATTTAATTTAAAATTGAAAACTAACAAATATGAAACTGAAAAAAACTGCAGTTGAAAATGTAACAAACAAAAATTCTATCAAAAGCTAAGCTCAAATTGAAACCTAAACTAAATTGAAAATGATCTAAAGTGAAACTGATTTTAATTAAAAATGTAAAACTAATATGAAACTGAAAAGAAACTGTCGTTGAAAATTAACCAAAACTAAATGTATCTGAAAAATAACCAAACAAATCTTCAATTTAAAAAATCCAACTAAAACGAAACAAATTTAAACTGAAATGAAACCAATTGAATCCGGAATTTGAGTAAAATTGAAAACGAACTAAAACGAAACGGAAATCTAGCCAAAACTAATTTTTGTTTTTGAAAACAAACTAAATAAAAAAAAAACTGAAACAAAACTCACATTTTAATATTACAAAACTGAAAGTGAAAACTAAAAGTAAATGTAATGGCTTCGTCATAGTGTCAATGTTTTTTTTTAAATTTGTTTGATTTGTTTGTTTTGCAGATGATTTCCCCAAACCTCAAATCACCGTTCAGCCCGAGACACAATCCGCAATCAAAGGCACAAACGTGACGTTTGTTTGTTCGGCTGCGAGCTCCAGCGACTCTCCGATGACCTTCGCCTGGAAGAAAGACAACGAGGTGTTGAACGATGCAGAGATTCACAATCAGGCTCACCTGAGGTCACAGACGGGAGAGGTCAGCGAGGTCACGGAATACACCACCACCCTGCAGCTCCGTAACGTGGAGTTCACCAGTGAGGGCAAATACCAGTGCGTCATCTCCAATCACTTCGGATCATCCTACTCCACCAAAGCCAAACTCACCGTCAATAGTAAGTGCTCAGCTGCGGCCCCAAGCCAAAACATTTCTTTACAGTCTTGGGATATTCCATGACAACCTACCATATATTTATTGTAGCATGTTCTGCTATTTAAATGAAGTTTGAAGTCCTGCATATATCTAGTGATATTCCAAACAATTCTGGACGCCACTGGATCAAAATATAACCTCCATTTACATTGCTGAGTGACTCCAGTCAGATCTCCTTAGCAACCGGTTGCTAAGGAGGGTAGAGTCACATGGGGTAACCAAATTGGCCCGGTTGCTAGGGAGGGTAGAGTCACATGGGGTAACCAAATTGGCCCCGTTGCTAGGGAGGGTAGAGTCACATGGGGTAACCAAATTGGGCCGGTTACTAGGGAGGGTAGAGTCACATGGGGTAACCAAATTGGCCCGGTTGCTAGGGAGGGTAGAGTCACATGGGGTAACCAAATTGGCCCGGTTGCTAGGGAGGGTAGAGTCACATGGGTTAACCAAATTGGCCCGGTTGCTAGGGAGGGTAGAGTCACATGGGGTAACCAAATTGGGCCGGTTGCTAAGGAGGGTAGAGTCACATGGGGTAACCAAATTGGCCCGGTTGCTAGGGAGGGTAGAGTCACATGGGGTAACCTCCTCGTGGTCGCTATAATGTGGTTCTCACTCTCGGTGGGGCGTGTGGCGAGTTCTGCGTGGATGCCGCGGAGAATGGCGGGAAGCCTCCACACGCGCTACGTCTCCACGGTAACACGCTCAACAAGTGTGCGGATTGACGTCTCAGACACGGAGGCAACTGAGATTCGTCCTCCACCACCCGGATTGAGGCGAGTCACTACGCCACCACGAGGAAACCTGGATTTTACGCCTAATTTTTGGTGGCCAAAATTTCTTTACATCCCTAATATTTCGATATTTTGCCAAAAATGATATTCATCCTTCATTCCTTGTTTTTTCTCCCAGTGCTGCCGTACTTTACAAAAATGCCGATGGATCTGACAACCCGCGCGGGAGCAATGGCGCGACTGGAGTGTGCCGCGAGTGGACATCCATCGCCTCAGATCGCTTGGCAGAAAGACGGCGGAACGGATTTCCCAGCGGCTCGTGAGCGACGGATGCATGTCATGCCGAAAGACGACGTGTTTTTCATTGTAGACGTTAAAACGGAGGACATCGGCGTGTACAGCTGTACGGCTGAAAACACAGCCGGGGCAATATCCGCTAATGCTACGCTAACTGTGTTAGGTAAGCTCATGCTATGCTAAACTTAGCGGTAAGATGCAATAGATGTGCATCGTTAGAATTTGATAGAAATATCCAGTAGAAGACATTTGCTTGTGTATATTAATGAGTTTATGAGCTTAGCTGTCAAACATGCTCTCTCCTGCAGAAACTCCATCTTTCTTGCGTCCGCTGATGGACCGTACGGTAGTCAAAGGTGAGACGGCGGTGTTGCAGTGTATCGCGGGTGGCAGTCCTCCTCCACGACTCAACTGGACTAAAGACGATCACCCGCTCGTCGTCACGGAGCGACACTTTTTCGCTGCAGGAAACCAGCTGCTCATCGTCGTAGACGTCACAGAGGGAGACGCCGGGACGTACACGTGCGAGATGTCCAACCCACTGGGCACAGAACGCGGGAACGTCCGTCTGGCCATCCTGCCCAATCCCAACTGTGACTCGAGTCCGGCGGGGGGCGGAGCTCTGGGGTCACGCTTAGGCGAAGACGACGACTGGACGACAGTGGGCATCGTGATCATTGCTGTGGTGTGTTGTGTGGTGGGCACGTCTCTCGTGTGGGTCGTCATCATATATCACACACGCAGACGCAACGAAAACTGCAGCGTCACCAACACAGGTCAGTCGCTCGTAACAATCTATAGAATATCCAGCGAGGACTGTGACCGCGTTGATGCTCAAACAGATTCTTATAATTGTATCTGCCTCTTTCTATGGGCAAGTTACAATAATAATGAGCAAATAAACAACACGTTTAACTTGTGGGAAATATACAGTTGAAGTCAGAAGTTTACATATTAGCCAAATACATTAAGGTCAAATACTGTCTTAGGTCAGTTCGGATCACGACTTTATTTTAAGAATGTGACATTATATAGAGAATTATTTATTTCAGCTTCTATCACATTCCCAGTGGGTCAGAATATCTTTAATGTGTTACATCTTTAATGCAGTTATCTTTAAAGCGTTATATCTTGAATGCGTCACATCTTGAATGCGTCACATCTTGAATGCGGTTATATTTAATGCGTTACATCTTTAATGTGGTTATATTTAATGCGTTGCATCTTTAATGCGGTTATATTTAATGCGGTTACATCTTGAATGCCGTTATATTTAATGCGTCACATCTTTAATGCGGTTATAATTAATGCGTCACATCTTTAATGCGGTTATATTTAATGCGGTTACATCTTTAATGCGGTTATGTTTAATGCGTCACATCTTTAATGCAGTTATATTTAATGCGGTTACATCTTGAATGCGGTTATATTTAATGCGTCACATCTTTAATGCGGTTATATTTAATGCGTCATATCTTTAATGTGGTTATAATTAATGTGTCACATCTTGAATGCGTTACATCTTTAATGCAGTTATATTTAATGCGTCACATCTTGAATGCGTTACATCTTTAATGCGGTTATATTTAATGCGTCACATCTTTAATGCGGTTATAATTAATGCGTCACATCTTTAATGCGTTACATCTTTAATGCGGTTATATTTAATGCGTTGCATCTTTAATGCGGTTATATTTAATGCGGTTACATCTTGAATGCGTTACATCTTTAATGCGGTTATATTTAATGCGTCACATCTTTAATGCGGTTATATTTAATGCAGTTATATTTAATGCGTCACATCTTGAATGCGTTACATCTTTAATGCGGTTATATTTAATGCGTCACATCTTTAATGCGGTTATATTTAATGCGTCACATCTTTAATACGGTTATATTTAATGCGTCACATCTTTAATGCGGTTATAATGAATGCGTTACATCTTTAATGCGTTACATCTTTAATGCGTTACATCTTTAATGCGTCACATCTTGAATGCGTTACATCTTTAATGCGGTTATATTTAATGTGTCACATCTTTAATGCGGTTATATTTAATGCAGTTATATTTAATGCGTCACATCTTGAATGCGTTACATCTTTAATGCGGTTATATTTAATGCGTCACATCTTTAATGCGGTTATATTTAATGCGTCACATCTTTAATACGGTTATATTTAATGCGTCACATCTTTAATGCGGTTATAATGAATGCGTTACATCTTTAATGCGTTACGTCTTTAATGCGGTTATATTTCATGCGGTTACATCTTTAATCCGGTTATATTTAATGCGTCACATCTTTAATGCGGTTATAATTAATGCGTCACATCTTTAATGCGTTACATCTTTAATGCGGTTATATTTAATGCGTTGCATCTTTAATGCGGTTATATTTAATGCGTTGCATCTTTAATGCGGTTATATTTAATGTGGTTACATCTTGAATGCGGTTATATTTAATGCATCACATCTTTAATGCGATTATATTTAATGCGGTTAGATCTTTAATGCGGTTATGTTTAATGCGTCACATCTTTAATGCATTTATAGTTAATGCGTCACATCTTTAATGCGGTTATATTTAATGCGTCACATCTTGAATGCGTTACATCTTTAATGCGGTTATATTTAATGCGTCACATCTTGAATGCGGTTATATTTAATGCGTCACATCTTTAATGCGGTTATATTTAATGCGTCACATCTTTAATACGGTTATATTTAATGCGTCACATCTTTAATGCGGTTATGTTTAATGCGTCTCATCTTTAATGCGGTTATGTTTAATGCGTCGCATCTTTAATGCGGTTATATTTAATGCGTCACATCTTTAATGCGGTTATAATTAATGCGTCACATCTTTAATGCGGTTATATTTAATGCGTCACATCTTTAATGCGGTTATAATTAATGCGCCACATCTTTAATGCGGTTATATTTAATGCGTCACATCTTTAATGCGGTTATATTTAATGCGTCACATCTTTAATCTGGTTATATTTAATGCGTCACATCTTTAATACGGTTATATTTAATGCGGTTATATTTAATGCGGTTATATTTAATGCGGTTACATCTTTAATGCGGTTACATCTTTAATGCGGTTACATCTTTAATGCGGTTACATCTTAAATGCAGTTATGTTTAATGCGTCGCATCTTTAATGCGGTTATAGTTAATGCGTCACATCTTTAATGGGGTTATATTTAATGCGTCACATCTTGAATGCGTTACATCTTTAATGCGTCACATCTTGAATGCGTTACATCTTGAATGCGGTTATATTTAATGCGTCACATCTTTAATGCGGTTATATTTAATGCGTCACATCTTTAATGCGGTTATAATTAATGCGTCACATCTTTAATGCGTCACATCTTTAATGCGGTTATATTTCATGCATCACATCTTTAATGCGGTTATGTTTAACGCGTTACATATTTAATGCGGTTATATTTAATGCATCTCATCTTTAATGCGGTTACATCTTTAATGCGGTTATGTTTAATGCGTCGCATCTTTAATGCGGTTATATTTCATGCATCACATCTTTAATGCGGTTATGTTTAACGTGTTACATCTTTAATGCGGTTATATTTAATGCGTTACGTCTTTATTGTAGTTATGTTTAATGCGTCACATCTTTAATGCGTCACATCTTTAATGCGGTTATATTTAATGCGTCACATCTTTAATCCGGTTATATTTAATGCGTCACATCTTTAATGCGGTTATATTTAATGCGTCACATCTTTAATGCGGTTACATTTAATGCGTCACATCTTTAATGCGGTTACATTTAATGCGTCACATCTTTAATGCGGTTATATTTAATGCGTCACATCTTTAATGCGGTTATAATTAATGCGTCACCTCTTTAATGCGTCACATCTTTAATGTGGTTATGTTTAATGCGTCGCATCTTTAATGCGGTTATATTTAATGCGTCACATCTTTAATGCGGTTATATTTAATGCGTCACATCTTTAATACGGTTATATTTAATGCGTCACATCTTTAATGCGGTTATAATTAATGCGTCACATCTTTAATGCGGTTTTAATTAATGCGGTACGTCTTTAATGCGTTACATCTTTAATGCGTCACATCTTTAATGCGGTTATAATTAATGCGTTACATCTTTTATGCGTTACATCTTTAATGCGTTACATCTTTAATGCGGTTATAATTAATGTGTCACATATTTAATGCGTTACATCTTTAATCCGGTTATATTTAATGCATCACATCTTTAATGCGGTTATATTTAATGCGGTTATCTTTAATGCATTTTGATGCAAAATATCATATATCATTTTTTTTTACACTTCACTACCCGAAAGGTTCCTCTCTGTTTTATGGTTTTGTCCACATGACATTTATATTGTTTTTAAATATTACTTATTATTAGTTTTTCACTGCTAATTGTTTTAAATAAATAATAGATTATTCTGCACTCCAGACAGTTGCACCACATGACATTTTTTACTTTAAGCCCCAGAATAAATCGATTCATTGTATTTTGTTTTATTAATGTATTTTAATTAGATTAATGTTAGTAATTGTGTTTCTCTCTCGTGTGTAGATGAGACGAATCTTCCAGGGGACATCCCGAGCTACCTCTCGTCTCAGGGCACACTAGCCGAGCGTCAGGATGTTTATATCTCCTCAGAGAGCGGCAGCAGTCATCAGTATATCGGCTCATCTATAGGAGGATTTTACATGCCGCCTAAAGACAGTAAGATGAGCTCGAGTCCCTCTAGATGCTTTGCTTTAGTTACATGCTTTATCCATTAATGTTTCCATGTGTCATTTTATTCTGGCAGGTCTCTGTCATCTGGAAACAGGAAGTGAGGTGGACATGGAGGCGTCAATTGACCCTCTGTTGTGTCATTATCAAGGGCCGGTGGGATCTCTGCTGAGACGAGGAAACCGCTACAGTCCAGATTTTACGGATATATATGCAGGTCAGTGAAACGTCGTCATGACGTCACACATCGACATCAGAACCCGCAAGTGTGTGTGTGTGTGTGTGTGTGTGTGTATTAAATGAGACTCGTCCTCCTCAGCCTGTCCATCAGAGCAGCGCTTCCTGTGCAGAGACTCCTACAGCACTTCCTCCAGGACGAGAGATCTGTATGGCTGCACCAGCGAGCCGTTTGATCACATGATGCAGCTGCCCGCCGCTGGACTTCACCAGCAGACAGACACTTCCTGTCCTGAGGACTGTGAGCGGGGAGAGTGCGTGCTGTCCGGAGGCTCGTCTGGCTCTTATATGGGTGAGAATTCGCTCGATGTAAAAAGCAACCAGAGAAATCGTCCTCTGTTTTAATGTGTGAGTAGAGGTTTGATCAGCATGTGTGTCTTCAGGGACGTTTGGAAAAGCGCAGTGGAGGCCGCAGCAGGAGAGGAGCTCTCATAACGAGAATCCATACACTGACCTCCATACCGACTCAGACCTCGGAGACGAGCACACGGGCCGTGTTACAGCAGACCCGGATGCTAGTGTGTATGAACAGCCCTTCGATAACAGCAGGACTATAGAGAGCTTTTATGCATCGCAGCCGGTGTCTTAACGCCACATGGGCACAGTCATGTGACTTGACAATTCAACACGAGAGAAACCAAAAACTCAATAATTGTTCTACCTCAGAAAGGAGCTTCGCCTGAATGTAAACAGAGACACACGGGGAATCACAAGAGACTGATCGAGAGAAACATTTGTACATTTTATGCAGAATTATTATATTTTGTAAAATTAAAAGTGTAAATATTATTTTTGCTACTATATTTCCTTAAAGGAATATTCTGTATTCAATACGAGTTGAGCTCAATCGACAGCGTTTGTGTCATAATGTTGATCATTAACACACAAATTAATTTCGACTCGTTCCTCGTTTTCTTTAAATGTGTTCCAGTGTGACACTTCCAATGCAAGTCAATGGGGTTTAATCTGTCAACATTAAAATACTGTTTCACAAGTATAGAGACAAGACATAAACAATATGTGTGTGAACATGATTTTACTGTCATTAAATCACTCACTGACCAGATCTGTGTGAAGATATAGACAATTTATAACTCCGTTGCCATGACGACGCAACACTGTAAATCCTCAAACGACTGAAAAAATGACAATTTAAGCAACTTTACATCAAATAATACACACGAGTTTAACAGAAGAATTAATGTGAGTGCTTTTATAAAATTATTAGCGTCACTTTATTTTAATGTAAACCTCCAAAAATTGACCCCATTGACTTCAATTGTAAGTGTCTCACTGCAGTGGAGTGGCCATTTTTTTTAAATTGGAGATAATTCTTTGACTTCCAATATTTATTTATAAACTAGTATAATAAATGCATAATCTCGGGGGTCTGTGTATCTCAGTGAGTATTGACGCTGACTATCACACCTGCAGTCGTGAATTTGAATCCAGGGCGTGCTGAGTGACTCCAGTCAGGTCTCCTTAGCAACCAAATTGGCCCAGTTGCTAGGGAGGGTAGAGTCACATGGGGTAACCAAATTGGCCCGGTTGCTAGGGAGGGTAGAGTCACATGGGGTAACCAATTTGGCCCAGTTGCTAGGGAGGGTAGAGTCACATGGGGTAACCAATTTGGCCCAGTTGCTAGGGAGGGTAGAGTCACATGGGGTAACCAAATTGGCCCGGTTGCTAGGGAGGGTAGAGTCACATGGGGTAACCAAATTGGCCCGGTTGCTAGGGAGGGTAGAGTCACATGGGGTAACCAAATTGGCCCGGTTGCTAGGGAGGGTAGAGTCACATGGGGTAACCAAATTGGCCCGGTTGCTAGGGAGGGTAGAGTCACATGGGGTAACCAAATTGGCCTGGTTGCTAGGGAGGGTAGAGTCACATGGGGTAACCAAATTGGCCCGGTTGCTAGGGAGGGTAGAGTCACATGGGGTAACCAAATTGGCCCGGTTGCTAGGGAGGGTAGAGTCACATGGGGTAACCAAATTGGCCCGGTTGCTAGGGAGGGTAGAGTCACATGGGGTAACCAAATTGGCCCGGTTGCTAGGGAGGGTAGAGTCACATGGGGTAACCAAATTGGCCCGGTTGCTAGGGAGGGTAGAGTCACATAGGGTAACCAATTTGGCCCGTTGCTAGGGAGGCTTTGCCTCATTGTAACAGATTTTTCATTTTCATTTTTTTTATAGAAGTGGGACGAGTGTAAATGAATAGTTTGTGTTAATAATCAACATTATGACACATATGCCGTCGGTTGAGCTGAACTCATATTGAACCCGGAATATTCCGTTAAAGCATACGCCTATTGTGTGCAGAACCAATATATGACTTTATGTACAAACATACAAGCTCATCCGTTTACGAAGAGTCTAAACATGTCTGTTGCCGTGGGGTTGACATGGACACGGTTTATAATGTTTATTCAGCTTCATGCTTTTGCCTTTTTGCATTGAATAAAGCATCTGCACAATAAACACTCCCGTGAGCTGCTTCACTGCACAAACTGTGTCACGTGTGTTTGTGTTCAGACTCCATATATATTCGCACACAGGAAACAATGTATCAGTATCACATGCTTCTATTCGGGCTTTAGTGTACTGGTTGTCATGACAACGGCAGACTTTAAGGGTGCACGCCTGTGTTCCCGCATTGAGGTCACGAGTCATAAATGTGCGTTTATAAATTGGTGAAATGTGTTGAAAGAAACGGTACAATGGGGATAAAGACACCTGAAGGAACATGAGCTTCCTTCTGGTCACAATACTCGAGTTTTTATTGAATATTGACTGAAGTTTGTGTTTTGATTAAAATCCTTTAATATATAAATGTATTTAAGGACCGCACAGTTGGGGTAAAAGTCGAGAACCACTAATCACCACCACGAGGAGGTATGATAGGTGTGGGTGAGAAACGGAAGTGAGTACATTTTAAGTGAAAAAAGTGAAAGTGGAGATTTACAGCAATAAATGACTTAAACATTGATCTGTTCTCACGCACACCTCTCATATCACTTCTGAAGACATGGATTAAACCACTGGAGTCTTATGGATTACTTTTATGCTGCCTTTATGTGCTTTATGGAGCTTCAAAGTTCTGGTCACCATTCACTTGTATTGTATGAACCTACAGAGCTGAAATATTCTTCTAAAAATATTCATTTGTGTCCTGCAGAAGAAAGAAAGTCACATCTGGGACGACATGAGGGTGAGCACACGTGCACACTCTCACACACACACACTCATTCACTCTTACACACTCACTCATTCACTCACTCACACACACACACACACTCACTCACACTCTCACACACATTCACTCACTCATTCACACACACACACTCATACATACTCATTCACTCACTCATTCACACACTCACACTCACTCACTCACTCATTCACACACACACACTCATACATACTCACTCATTCACTCACTCATTCACTCACTCATTCACACACACACACTCACACTCACTCTTTCACTCACTCATTCACACACACACACTCATACATACTCACTCACTCACACTCTCACACACACTCATTCACTCACTCACTCACACTCTCACACACACACTCACTCATTCACTCACTCATTCACACACACACACTCACACACACTCACTCATTCACTCACTCACACTCACTCACTCATTCACTCACTCACACACACTCACTCATTCACTCACTCACACACTCACACTCACTCATTCACTCACACACACACACTCACACACACTCACTCA
Organism: Xyrauchen texanus; assembly: GCF_025860055.1. Classification (NCBI taxonomy): domain Eukaryota; kingdom Metazoa; phylum Chordata; class Actinopteri; order Cypriniformes; family Catostomidae; genus Xyrauchen; species Xyrauchen texanus. The sequence continues at coordinate 763,013 of NC_068322.1, forward strand.
TTCACTCACTCACACACACTCACTCATTCACTCACTCATTCACACACACACACTCATACATACTCACTCACACACACTCATTCACACACACTCACACACATACACACTCACTCACTCATTCACACACACTCACACATACTCACACACACACACACTCACACACATACACACACACACACACTCACACACATACACACACACACTCATTCACACACTCACACACACGGTTTCCTTTTCTCCTCTGAATCCAGGTCACCTCATGTCCTCTGATGCACTCTCTTAAAGGGACAGTTCACCCTAAAATGAAAATGATCTCACCATTTACTCACTCTCATTTCGTCCCAAACCCGTATGACTTTTTCCTTCTGTGGAACACAAAAGGGCTTAATGCATGTTCACGCTGCTCTTTTCCATACATGACAACATACAGTGACAAGGGCTTTCAAACGAACCTCGTATAAAACATAAAATACCATAAAGGAGGTCCATAGGATCTTCTACGACAGCGATGTGTGAGACAGTCACCATTCACTCTCATTGGATGAAAAACAGCAGCGTCAACGTTCTGCTTGAGGGTGAGTACATAATGACGGAATAATCATCTGTGTGTCACTGAAGGTCTTGTTGGCATTATTACCCGTCCGCAGTTTTCCCTCATTCCAGCGCGTCTGGAAAACATCAGCAGATATTTGTTATGAGAGAGAGTGAGCGAGTGAACTGCTCATATACTGAGTGAGGGAGACCTGCTGCTGCTGCTGGAGCGGGAGGAGAGATCTGCTCTGGTATGTATGACAGTATATATGACTTGGCGCGGCTGCCATAAACCAACAGAGAAAGTCTGTGAGCCCTTAAAACAGATTGTGCGTCTCTTCTAGGTGGGCTGACTGACTCTCAAACACGTCTCTGGAGGACTGACTTGAACGCAAGAGCTGCAGATTTGCGAGTGGGTGGAAACTCGTTAATAAAAACATCATCTATGACGGATGAGTCTCAAGAACCGAACAGACAAATCAAGTTACAGTTTGGCGCATGGGGTGAAATGTGTTATACTTCTGGGGTCTGTGTATCTCAGCGAGTATTGACGCTGACTATCATCTGGAGTCGCGAGTTTGAATCCAGGGCGTGCTGAGTGACTCCAGTCAGGTCTCCTTAGCAACCAAATTGGCCCGGTTGCTAGGGAGGGTAGAGTCACATGGGGTAACCAAATTGGCCCGGTTGCTAGGGAGGGAAGAGTCACAAGGGGTAACCAAATTGTCCCGGTTGCTAGGGAGCGTAGAGTCACATGGGGTAACCAAATTGGCCCGGTTGCTAGGGAAGGTAGAGTCACATGGGGTAACCAAATTGGCCCGGTTTCTAGGGAGGGAAGAGTCACAAGGGATAACCAAATTGTCCCGGTTGCTAGGGAGGGTAGAGTCACATGGGGTAACCAAATTGTCCCGGTTGCTAGGGAGAATAGAGTCACATGGGGTAACCAAATTGTCCCGGTTGCTAGGGAGGGTAGAGTCACATGGGGTAACCTCCTATAATTTGGTTCTCGTTCTCGGTGGGGCGTGTGGTGAGTTATGCGTGGATGCTGCGGAGAATAGCGTGAAGCCTCCACACGTGCTACGTCTCCATGGTAACACACTCAACAAGGTTAGAAACCAGCCGGAACATCCTAGCAGCAACACCTAGCAACCACCTTGAAGACCCTAGCAACCAGCCAGAACAACCTAGCAGCCAGTTAGAACACCCCAGCAACCAGCTAGAAAGCCCTAACAACCAGCCAGAACAACCTAGCAGTCAGATAGAACACCCCAGCAACAAATAGCAATCACTCAGAACGTCCTAGCAACCAGCTAGAAAACCCTAACAACCAGCCAGAACAGTATTGCAACCAGCCAGAACACCCTAGCAACCACCCAGAACATCCTAGCAATCAGCTGGAACACCCTAGCAGCAACACTTAGCAACCACCTAGAACACCTAGCAACCTGCTAGAACCATGCAACACCTAGCAACCAGCCATAAGACACTATCAAACATCTAGAACCATGCAACACCTGGCAACCAACCAGAACACACTATCAAACATCTAGAACCATACAACACCTAGCAACCAGCAAGAACACCCCAGCAACAAATAGCAACTACTCAAAACATCCTAGCAACCAGCTAGAAAGCCCTAGCAACCAGTCAGAACAGCACTGCAACCCGCCAGAATGCCCTAGGAACCAGTTAGAACACCACAGCAACAAAGAGCAACCACTCAGAACATCCTAGCAACCAGCTAGAAAACCCTAGAAACCAGCCAAAACACCCTTGCAACACCTAGCAACCAGTCAGAACCACCCAATACACCCTAGCTTCCAGCTAGAACCATCCAGGACACCATAGCTACACCTAACAACTAGTCAGAGCACCCTAGTAACCAGCTACAACACCCTTGCAATGCCTAGCGACCAGTCAAAATACCCTAGCAACCAGCTAGAGCACCCTAACAACACCTTGGTAATGTACTGTCTGTCTGTAAACTTTAATCTTCAAAATGTTGCAACTATTTTAAACCAGGCTTTGTTAAGCCATCCAAGCATTACCTATCTAGCGTACATTTTAGAGCACTCAAAAGTTTTTCTGTTTACTTTGATCAACCACAGATGTCTTCTGCCCCAAGGTCTCTCTCTCTCTCTCTCTCTCTCTACACACACAATGAATGTGAAGTTGTACCATCAAAAGCAGTTCAGTTAAACACTCACTGCACACAGTCTAAACACAGACACCTCTGAACATTCCACCCGCTGTCCTTTGGGATTCAGTCTGTCCTGGTTTTCCAGATATTAATAATAATCTCATCAGTATAACTCAGCAGAGACAGCACAAACGGACTCGTGTTCCTCAGGTGCGATCTGTCAATACCCCGTCATGTCATTTACCCCAGAGGGCCTCATGAAGTGCCTGCAGAAGGGGCCGCTTGTATTAGTGAATGGATGAGGGGGAATAAGTGAACCAGTGAACACATGAGCACAGACAAACACAGGCTTGTGGGAGTATGCATAATGCTATTGTACACTTTCAAGACCCGTTCAGTAGTTCTACTTTTATGCTGCCTTTATGTGCTTTTTGGAGCTTCAAAGTTCTGGTCACCATCCACTTGCATTGTATGAACCTACAGAGCTGAAATATTCTTCTAGAAATCTTCATTTGTGTTCTGCTGAAGAGAGAAAGTCACATCTGGGATGACATGAGGGTGAGTAAATGATGACAGAATTACATTTTTGGGTGTACTGTCCCTTTAAGAATCATTAGGATAAACTTAATTGGACACTTAATAATAATAATGGGTTTTACTAATTCAAATATATATTGGTTGATCTCTAGTTTTGACAAACTGTTGTAGCTACTGGTTTGGGACCGAATGATCCAGTCTCACCTCCGTCACCAGCTTTGGTGATGCCACTCTGATGGCGATGCCCACGTCTGCCAGTTTACCAAGAACTTCCTGGAAGTCCAAGACACGTCGCTAAACATGATCCGTCCTACACTGTAAATGTGTCCATGTAAAAGTGCTGTTGTACTTCAGAATCATCAAGTGTGCCATGCTAGTGATGAAACGGCACTATCTGTGGGCAGACTCGAGCCCTGGCACTGCCCAGATGCCCCTGTTGTGCTGTTTTCTGCTGAACTCGGCGTGTGATTCGGCACAAATCCTTTCATCCTCCGGTCTGAGCGCCAGCACGTGAGCCAAGTCTCTTCTCACTCTCAGTTTTTCCTCTTTAAATGTCTTGTCGTTCCGAGGGAGTGTGCATCTCCAACCGTTGCCATGTGCACACGCAGCAAACATGCACATATCTGCATTTTCCATCTGATGTGGTTTCTGGCTGCAGTTTTAAAGGGGGTGGGGGACTGAAGAGACGGACCGAGAAACCAGGAGAGACACAAAGTCACTCGCCTGTTGAGCCTGAAACATTAACCGGGTGAATCTCAGGAAAACATGTCCAAGGGGTGGATTCACAAAAATCATCTTTTTTACATCAATAATCGAATAATTACTCATTCACAAGATCTCTAATGTGACTGCGACAAGTGAGTCTTTTTAGATCACTTTTAATTACTTTCCAATTTTTTTTATTTATCTGAAATACCAAATCTAACATGTGTAAGTTACAGATATTAAAAATGGTCATTTCTGGGGTCTGGGTATGTCAACGATTATTGGTGCTGACTATCACACCTGAAGTGAGGAGTTTGAATCCAGCTAGGTCTCCTTAGCAACCAAATTGTCCTGGTTGCTAGGGAGGGTAGAGTCACATGGGGTAACCAAATTGTCCCGGTTGCTAGGGAGGGTAGAGTCACATGGGGTAACCAAATTGGCCCAGTTGCTAGGGAGGGTAGAGTCACATGGGGTAACCAAATTGTCCTGGTTGCTAGGGAGGGTAGAGTCACATGGGGTAACCAAATTGTCCCGGTTGCTAGGGAGGGTAGAGTCACATGGGGTAACCAAATTGTCCCGGTTGCTAGGGAGGGTAGAGTCACATGGGGTAACCAAATTGGCCCAGTTGCTAGGGAGGGTAGAGTCACATGGGGTAAC
>NC_068322.1:775079-780079 GCF_025860055.1 Xyrauchen texanus
GACCGGATGACTCTTATCAGACAGTCCAGTCCAGGGGCGTGGCCACAAGGGTGGCACGGGGTGGCAGCTGCCACCCTAAAAAATAGCTTTGCCACCCCATTTGCCACCCCAGATGACGGAGGGGCGTCGGCTTAACTTCCCCCCATCTTAGGTTACTTCAGTCGATTGGGTCACGAAAAGTACTTATCAAATATGATCTATAATTCACAATAGTTTTAGTTTTAAGTCTGATGTCTTTATTATGTAGATAAAGTGCATTTCTGCCCCTGCAGCAGGCTAGTGTAAACGGCAGATCGGTAAATCCACGGGTGACGGGCCTAGCGGCGCTGCTGCAGTAGCCTAACTGTCTTGCGCGGACTCGTCTCGGAAGAAGAATGCGCTCGTCTTGTCCAGAGTGGACTCCGAGTAGCCTATAGTTGTGAGAATCTCCACGACTACGAAAGCAAATTTTTCATTTGAATCGCATATTCTGACAGGTGTAATGGTATTGAAATTGTCGTTCAAATCACAGTGATTTCAGGAGACAAAAAAAGCATGTGGAGAAATTATATGTGTTAACTATATAAATGTTTTTAAATTAATATATTAAAAGCTTTTTATTTAATTTTACATAAACATAATTAAAACATATATTCAACCTTTAACATATCTCCAAGATGATCTTACTTGGTTTGGGATTAATTACTAATTGCTATTAAAATGTAAATGTATCAAAAGCAAATATAGCCTAAGCAAATATTAAAATGGCAAAGCAATAAAATGTCTGTGCAAACTAAATAATATTTATTGGGACAGTGTTCGTCATATAGTGATGTCACTGGCATATCTTAAGTTCACCCCTCCCCATTCTTTAATCATTTCACCAAAACTACAACATGTGGCCGTTTAGACTGTTCTCTTTGTGAGAGACTTTAGTGGAGAAATCAAACCAAATGAGCATAACAAAACTCACAGAAGAAACATACATTCAAAATGTTGAGTTTATTATTAATAACATGACTATGTTTTGCCGAATATTATTACGATTGCAAATGTTACATTGATTTAAGTTAAATAAACAAGTAGTTCATATTAAGTTACTTGCATTTTAGACACATTATTAACTGTTTTTGTTCTATTTTACCATCGAAAATAGTTCTAAACAAAGAAAAACAGCACTCAACGGTGTTTTACTAAATGATTCATCGTGTTGAATGAATCGGGTGAATCAATGACTCAGTTATTAGACTAAGTGACTTGCTGCCACCTACTGGCAGTTTAGTTTGATGTTCAAAAGTATCATACATTTTTTTTCCAAAATGTCTTATTTGTATATTCAAATGTTAAATTAAAACATTAATCTTATAAAATTATTTATTGCATTTGTAATTTCGCAGTATACATTATTTAATTTGATTGGTATATTGCTATAGTGTGTTACTATTAACACGTGATTTATTGATCAAATGTAAACATTTGACATGAAAGATAATGCATACATTAAATAAGGTTTTAAAATTGGCCTTCATAAAAATAATTAATTGGATAAATATAAAAAATATGCACATTTTCAGAAGTAAAAGCTGATAGAACACTGATGAGGATATTGCTTTAGAAAAAATTATATTTACACCACCAAAAATATCCCCCACAGAAAAGTAACTTTTTTACTCGGATAAGTGGATGACCGATTTACTTGTCCAAAGGACAAGCACATGACAAGGCTTAATGTCGAGCCCTGGCACTTTGATAGGCTAGCTTACACATTGTGGCCAAATGCTAGTGCACAATTTATGAAGGATGTACACATTTACAAATCTTATTTGTTAATAAAGTATATATAATAGTCATCCTTAATGTGTTTTTATGTGACTGTTTCCTGTTTTGTGTGACAGAATACCCAAATGAAGAGGAAGGGAGACATAGATAGCTATTTTTTCCAAAAATCTAAGAAAGATTCAATGGTAGCAGGAGAAGAGGAGCTAAGACCTGAGGAAAGAGATGATGCAGTGGAGGGACAGGAAGGCACAGTGGAGGGAGTTAAGGATGTACTGGAAGAAGAAGATGATGCAGAAGAAGAGGACGAACAAAGCAAAGACACTGAATGCAGCATTAGGAATACAGAAACAGCTTCTGCATGTCCAGTAGGTTTCAGTTGAAATGGCTGTTAGCCCTCTCTGAACATCAGAAATTCATTAAAATAAGCACATGTCCCTCATAACCAGTATAACACTTTTATTTTGATTTTTTTTACATATATCATGGGAAGCCTAGTTGCCACCCCTCATTCAGCTCTTGCCCCCCCTTTGCCACCCCAAATATAAAATCCTGGACACGCCACTGGTCCAGTCATCTCTGTCCTTGAAGCAAAGCAGAACATTTAAAAATACATTATAAGCGTTAACTGAGGAGTGCACCATTTTTAGTGAGCACAAACTGAGGGCGCATGCGCAACGCTCGATCTTCCGAACACACACACGACCCCTGATTGATTTTAACATCGAAATCAGTTCATGGTGTTGTATGGAGGCCCGAACCTGCATAAATAATAAATAAATAAATAAATGTAATAATAAAAAAATAAATAAAGGAATAAATGTGTTCATAAAAACAAATATAATTAGTTTTTAATTAAATGTATTCCTGAATTTATTATTGTATTATTATTTTCTATATTTATTTTTAACTTTTAATTATTTATTCATTTATTTTGCATATTTTTTTTTATTTAACGTGTTCATTTATTTTTTATATTTATTTATTCCCACATATATTTGTTCCCATATATATGTATTTATTTTACTTTTCTGTGTGCAATATGTAAATGAGGGAGGCGGTCCTTGTGGAGCTCCAGTGTATCATTGGTCGAGAGCTCAATAGCACTTACCGGAAGCAGAAGGACGTCCCAGCCCAGCACCCCTGACTCAGATTTAAAATATTGCAGAGAGTTTAACAATCCAGGATGTGCTTCGACATTCATACGAGCATACAGCTCTCCTCAAACATCAATCAGCACCTCTAGTCTAAATGAAACAGTCATTTAATGCGTGATTATCGACTTCATTCGCATGCGCACAACTCTCAAGATATATGCGATGCGTCAGCTATATTTAAAAAAAAAAGAATTAATTACTGAACTTATATATACATACATACATGCATAAACGATCAGGGAAATGAAGCATGTTTGTATCTTTTACAATGAACAATCATAACAACAGAAATGAATATTATGGATTTGCGAACATCACGCAGAAACAATTCTCCCCATTTATTTTGTGATTGTGGTATAACCAATAAATCTTGGATTGACTGAAGCTCTTGTGTTTATAGCCCCACAAATAGCTTTAGTTGAAGCGATATGGCGATGACCTGACGTCACATCAAAACAAGTCCAGAGTAATCGAGCACACGCTTCAATAAGCCAATGGTGAGCAGGACACGCCCACATCATTATCATACAAGAGACAGAAATGTAATAATACAAAAATAAATACATGTGGGAATAAATAAATAAATATAGAAATAAATGAATGCATAAATAAATAAATAATAATTGAAAACTAATACAAACGAAATAATACAAAAGTATTAAAGAATACAAATAAAAAGAGAAAATAATAAATAAAGGAAAAAATTTATACAAAAATAAATTCAGGAATAACTTTAATTAAATACTAATTATATTTGTTTTATCAAGACATTTATTCCTTTATTTATTTTCTTATTATTACATTTATTTATTTATGTATGTATTTATTATTTTTGCATGTTTTGTCCTTCAGCAGCCAATCTTAAATCTACAGCTCTTCCTTTTACTATTAGAAACGACCTTGCATTGTTTAAGAACGTACATAAATAAGACTCATTTAAGGTAGTTTTTAATATTTATTGATATTAGTTGTATGTCATGTGCTTATTCAACCTTGTAGCGCTTTGAGTGCATTACAAATAAAGATGAGAGGTGCATGCGCGCGCACATCGATCGATCACGTGGTCCGGTTGAAGGATATTCTTGTCTTGGACATGAGCTCATAATCAGACTCTTATTAAATGACACATCACATCAAACACAGCAACAGCGCCACCATGAGGACAAAATGTGATCTCTCTCTTACTAAACTCTAACTAGACAGCATCTCCTTAATATTAAACCTTTTTATGCGTTTAAACATATAAAGAAAAAGACAAAAGCACGTATATTTCATTTTTAATGATGTAAATGTCAATGCAAATAGAATTGAGAAACTTTGGACATTTGTTTCAGTATCATGTGTGGAAAGTTCAACAGCGATTTGGGGTTCAAACACTCGTTTAATTGTTCATATAATCATAGAAAGAAAACAAAAATGGACACAACCGCGTCCCGTCTATAAACATCTCATGCGACTTTAATTCCTCCCTTTCAAACTGATGATCAGTTCAAGAACATTATATTTGCTGTCAGGTGAAAAAGCGAGTCTGTGCTTATCTGCTGGAACAGAGCTCCCAGCAGTCAAGTGTTTATAACACTGTTATTGCGCAGTTATAAACATGTAATAAAGCACATGTGGGAGAATAAAACTGTTCACAATGCTGCACTTTACAGGTTTGCATAATAACGATCTCTGTTCTCAAAGTCCCTGTGGGCAAACTTGGCATCTTTCTTGCCGTGTGGGATGCGGCCGAAGGGGGCGTGGTCATTGAAACAGCTGTCAAACACCTCGTCAACCACTCGCTCCGCCTCCTCCCTGCTCACCTTCCGTACGGCGAGGATCGGCGCGCTAGCGCCCCGAACGCATTCCTCGCGAAATCATATTTGACCAAATGTACATTTAGTCAGATTTGGGAGACGTTGAGACAGTTTCCCATTTCAAAGATGGCCGTCGCACACGTTACCTGATGATGTTCCTTGAGGCCAAAGTTAAATCTTGAGATCTCGTTAGCGAACGAGCAGTCGCCGCTCAGATTGGCCGCCCGGATCTGAAGAAACCAAACAAGTGTCTGTCAGAGCATTTAAGAGTCGGAAGAATACTTCTTGA
>NC_068322.1:785079-792578 GCF_025860055.1 Xyrauchen texanus
TTGGTAAACATTTAAAGTAAAAGTTGCAAAAGTTGAAGCAAATCTTGTATAAGTGTTCAAAAATACTTTAAGCACATTGTACAGTTTTGTTATAATTAAAAACTAATATGTTTAAATTAACCCATTCGGACCCTTCGTCCATTACAATGGACATCACATGTCAGCCCTTTTTTTTTTTCAGTTCTGGAGCATTTCACCTAGTTTAAAGCCTGCAGTCCATGAGATTGGACATTTGTCATCCAGTCAAATTGCAGTAAAGCTCTGCATGTGGTAATTAAAAAAAATACCACTACATTGAAGAGAAGCATGGCAGCAATTCTATCCAAACACAGAAGTAAGCAACATTTTCTATGGTTTTATTTACATTTTTTGTATATGTTTGCCAGTATTTCATAGTTTGTCTGTAAAATAGAAGGACTGAACTTATTAAAGTTAAAAATCATTTGTAGAATTGCAAGTTTTAAAGGGGTCATGACATGAGAAACCAAATTTGCCTTGATCTTTTGGTATATAAGAGGTCTTTGTATCATTAAAACGTCCTGCAAGTTTAATATTTTAAGACGTCCTCCCCATTCTAAACGAATCATTTATTTAATCAAGCTCAAAATACAGCTGGTTCTGGATTCATGGTTAGAAGTGACGTGTCGGTTAGAAGTGACGTAACAGCGTTTGCATATGACCGCCTCCAGCACAAGATAACTACGCTTTAAGCGCTAAGACAACTCACGCTCATTTCAGTATCGCCGTCGCCTCACAAGTGTTCAGTCGATGGACAGCGAGCTCTGACAGAGACTACTTGTGCACAGGAAAATTACGATGCCACACAGATGTGCTGTTCCTGGCTGTGGTCAAACAAAACCTCTGAATAAGCTGCCGAAAGATCCAGACGCCAGGGAAAAATGGATGCAGTTTATTTTTTGCGGACGTCCCAGTCACGGCAGTGTTAACTTAAGCGCTTGTTCTGTACATTTTAAGGATGACTGTTTTGAGAACAAATCTCAATATGATGCTGGCTTTGCCAGAAAACTGTTGCTCAAAGATAAGTCCGTGCCGACTATTCTGGGAACAACGACTGACGCTAAACTGTAAGTAATCTATTTTAAACTTTAAACTACTTTTTAAAGCGCAATTTCATTCATTATGAATAATCACAGTGTTTTTACTTAGTTTACTTGCATATTGTTCTGGCTGGGGCGTCAATAATTGATACATAGGCACTGACGTTAGCCAATCATAACAGTGGGCGTTAACACTGAAGTCTTAAATGGAAAACGCCCCCAAAACAGACTGTTTGAATCAGAGGATGAGAAACAGGGTGGGAAAAGGTCATAAATCACTAGATTTTAAAAGTTTTTCTTAAAAAAAAATATATTAATACTATAATTGCACCTAAGGGAACATAATAATACAATAAAAAACCCATGTCATGACCCCTTTAAATCAGGATTTTTTCAAATGTGTCTGTCCATTAGAATGTACAGTGGGTTCAAACACCTGTTTCTGAAAGCACATGTCCAGTAATGTTGATTGAAATTTCTTATATAAAAAAAAAATCTATATCACTGTACTAATACATTTTTGAACATTTTTTAACTATTTAATAATGCAGAATATACAGTTCTTGAAGTGCTTGAACATATAGCTGATGGAAATATCTCAGATGTTGACTTTATGTGGAGTGATGAGGAAGATGGAGATGGAAATGCAGATGATGCTCCAAAAAAGTGTAGAATGAAAATAAGGGATAGTTAGTTAGTTAAGACATTAATATTTTTTATAGGATTTATATTGTAAATAAATTACAATATAAAACTTGTATGAAGTTGTTTGTAAGGGACAGTTTTTGGTAATAATTTCAGGGGGGGACAGAGATGAGCCACTACCAGTAGTAGGGGAAGAAATTGAGATTGAGGCAGAGGAAAGTCAGAATCAAGAAGACAGAGAAGATTATGAGCATGAGGCAGATGTAGAACTAGTACTTGGTGATGATCCTTTTACTAACATCACACAAAAGAGTGATATTCAGTTGCGTCGTCACACCCGCTTTACCCCAGTAGAAACAACGTGGGAAAGTCCCACCACTGACCCCCCTGAGCCGCTAACACCACACGGCTACTTCAAGCAGTATGTTCCAAGTCAGATGTTTGAGCTAATGAGCACAATGACCAACATACACTCACCTAAAGGATTATTAGGAACACCTGTTAAAGTTCTCATTAATGCAATTATCTAATCAACCAATCACATGGCAGTTGCTTCAATGCATTTAGGGGTGTGGTCCTGGTCAAGACAATCTCCTGAACTCCAAACTGAATGTCAGAATGGGAAAGAAAGGTCATTTAAGCAATTTTGAGCGTGGCATGGTTGTTGGTGCCAGACGGGCCGGTCTGAGTATTTCACAATCTGCTCAGTTACTGGGATTTTCACGCACAACCATTTCTAGGGTTTACAAAGAATGGTGTGAAAAGGGAAAAACATCCAGTATCGCGGCAGTCCTGTGGGCTGAAAATGCCTTGTTGATGCTAGAGGTCAGAGGAGAATGGGCCGACTGATTCAAGCTGATTGAAGAGCAACTTTGACTGAAATAACCACTCGTTACAACCGAGGTATGCAGCAAAGCATTTGTGAAGCCACAACACGCACAACCTTGAGGCGGATGGGCTACAACAGCAGAAGACCCCACCGGTACCACTCATCTCCACTACAAATAGGAAAAAGAGGCTACAATTTGCAAGAGCTCACCAAAATTGGACAGTTGAAGACTGGAAAAATGTTGCCTGGTCTGATGAGTCTCGATTTCTGTTGAGACATTCAGATGGTCGAGTCAGAATTTGGCGTAAACAGAATGAGAACATGGATCCATCATGCCTTGTTACCACTGTGCAGGCTGGTGGTGGTGGTGTAATGTGTGGGGGATGTTTTCTTGGCACACTTTAGGCCCCTTAGTGCCAATCGGGCATGGTTTAAATGCCACGGCCTACCTGAGCATTGTTTCTGACCATGTCCATCCCTTTATGGCCACCATGTACCCATCCTCTGATGGCTACTTCCAGCAGGATAATGCACCATGTCACAAAGCTCGAATCATTTCAAATTGGTTTCTTGAACATGACAATGAGTTCACTGTACTAAAATGGCCCCCACAGTCACCAGATCTCAACCCAATAGAGCATCTTTGGGATGTGGTGGAACGGGAGCTTCGTGCCCTGGATGTGCATCCCACAAATCTCCATCAACTGTAAGATGCTATCCTATCAATATGGGCCAACATTTCTAAAGAATGCTTTCAGCACCTTGTTGAATCAATGCCACGTAGAATTAAGGCAGTTCTGAAGGCGAAAGGGGGTCAAACACAGTATTAGTATGTGTTCCTAATAATCCTTTAGGTGAGTGTATATGCAGAACAAAATGGAGTCAGGGGGTATAAACATGCCTCAGCTTCTGAGATTGAAATTGTTGTTGGTCTACATATGGCAATGGGAGTTCTTGGTCTTCCAAGAGTGGTCCTCCAGTATCAATATTGGAATTTTCAAGGAAACCATGTCTCGAGATCGTTTTTTCAACTCCCGCAAATGGCCACTGCACATGATTACTCATGCTTTTGATTTTGCTGTAGTGAAAAGCTGGCTTGAGTATCGCAGGGACAATGAATACAAAGGAACTCAGCCACAGAAAATCATGGATCTCCTTGAATTCAAAATGAATGTGGCCGAAGTGCTTGTGCATTCTGGGAAGCCACAGGGTTAAAAAAAAAAACGAGGGAGGCCAAGCAATTCTAACGCAGCCAGTAGGCATTCCTCTCAAACTCCACATGATGAAGCTGGGCAAAAGAGAGGGGCAAGGGAATGGCGGCCAGTTCTTGAAGTCCAAAAAGATATGGTTGACCTCCTGCCAAATTATGATACAAAAAAAGAAGCAACAAGATGCAAATTGGAAGGTTGTTCTGGGAAAATACACATCTTCTGTGATAAGTGCAAGGTGCACTACTGCTTTGTATCACAGAGAAATTGTTTCAAAGATGCACAAAGGAAATGACTCTAACGTGACTGCATTGATTGATTCGCAGGTTTATTTTTTTATGAATAAACATATGTGCAATCTGTAAAACAAAAACCTCAAAATGAAAGTTGAAATGTTATATTAAATTTGAAAAGTTAATATGTTATAAGCTTAAAGTATAGACCAACAATTGTTATGTTTGTTATTTTATTTCATGTTGGTAAATTTTTTTGAAGTACCCCTGTTTTGACCTGACGTCCATTGAAATGGACCAAAAAAATTACAATGAAAGAGTGCTGAAATTTGTAATATTTGTATTTGGTCTCATTTATAGAAGCCTCATGAGCTGGGAAAATGTACTTTTATATTTTTCAGAAACTGGAAACATAATTCAGGTCTGAAGGGGTTGAAGTGTTGCTCAATGGCAGATTTCTGTTCTTAGTTCTGCTGTTTTGTAGACTTTGTTATTATAAGAGTGTTGCTTAGTAACATGTTTTTGTGTTTTGCTTTGGTACCGAAAATGGTATCGAGTAAATGCAAACGGGGCAACAACAAAAACCCCTCTCTTGCCTCACAGTGCTTTGGTCCACTGGCGCCGCCCCTTTTACCTCACCACTGACACACACACATTCCGGTGGCGGGAGAGAAGAACAACGTTTTTGAGTAGTTGTGGAACTCCAGTAAGTCACTTTAAACATCGGATGACGTCATTATTTGCTCTAAAACATCTAAATGCTACTTTAAATGCAGCTTCTGCGTTTCCTCTCCATTGCAAATATTTGGTTGATATTTAATTTGATTGGTAACGGCCCTTTTGTGTCTTCTTATAATTTAATTTTACATTTATGAAATTTGCACAAAAGATCATGCATGCATATAATTAGGTTTAAAAATTAATGTATGAAGGTAAAAATGCCCATAAAATGTAAAAATCAATTGAAACGTATTAGAAAAAAATATTTCTGTCACTGCTGTGAACTGACCGCCACACAGAATATGAAGAATATCAAAAACTTTTTGGTTTTTAATTATTGTTATCGATAAAATCCCAGAAAATAGAGACAGATCATTTTTTATGTATGTTTTAATTATAACTGCGAAGCAACAACGTATGGACAAAGATGCAATAAAAAACGTAGCGGTGTCTGAAGCTTAATAAATATGTAGTCTACCCTGACTAAGGTCCATACGGGTAGCCGTAGTCCGTAATTGGTGTTTGTGCTTTATTGAGATATCCCAAAAAATATGCCAGAACGACCCTATGCCAAAATCAGTAAGTAATAATGACGCCGGAACTTAGCATTTAATCGTTCAAGAAAAACGTGGCTATTGTAATGTTGACGTCTCGCCACAAGCTCGCAGCTGATTGGTCAGTTGTTGATGAGGTCACGTGTTTGTGTTTCAGTGGTACAGGAGCTGTTTGACTCGGATCCGGCGCACCTGATGAACCCTTCTGTTCAAGACTTACAGAAGAAATAAGGCCTGTGACCTCTGACCTTCGAATCTCATCTGTCTGTGCCGTTTCTTCGAATGTGAATTAAATAAATGTTCATTAAATGTGATGGATCTCTAGCGCCTTTAAACTGAATATCAATGTTGTTTTGAATTTCAAATGTTTTTGTGATCTGATGTTTCAAACAGTGTTGATTCAGATGAAACCCTTCTGGAGGTGTTTTCTAGAAGGGAGTCACTCAGGTCATCTACATCTGATAGAGCTGGAACACACGAGTTCAGTTCACGTCTTGAGATATCTGAGGAGAATCTCTCAGTCAGTTTTTCTTAATCTTCACTACAAATCTGCTCAACACACCTTCATTCTTGTGAAGCACTCAGTGGCTCAGGAGGAAGAATGACAACACCAGGAGACAGAAGAGCAAGTCCCAGAAGAGCACTGGTTCCAGTCCCAGAAGAGCATCAAAGTCCCAGTTCAAGAGCCTTTCCATAAACACCAATTGAAAAACCTCACGACTTAGGTTTTAACCAGTATAATGATGTTTAGAAAAAAAGTCATCATTCTTTTTTACTGTAGCAGAACCACTGCTCGATATTGTGTCGGAGGTCCAGGACGACAGGATGTTTTCACTCATCCATCCAGCCTCTCTCAACTTATCTGACATCCAATCAGATCATCCTTCAACCATCATGCTTCCATGACCAGGCTGAGTTTTGAACCCAGGATCCTCCATACAGAGAGGACATGCTCACACCACTGAGCCACTGGCACTTCCACACAAACACTCCTTTATTTAGAGGCTTTATCTCGATTAATCACGACAAAAGAAGCTAAAAACAGATTTCTGCAATTTCTGAACTTGAACCGGGATCCTCCACACAAGGAGGACATGCTCACACCGCTGAGCCATTGGCACTTTCAGACAGTGACAGGAGTTTTTGGGCAGGAATCATTTACCAAGAAAAGACACTAAAGCAAATTTAACACATCTAGTCTGGGAACCGAACAGAGGTATTCTGCGCAACACACTGATGCTTTTACCACTGAGCCACTGACAGCTTCATGAGTTTGGGCTGTTCTTTTGGGTGCTTTGTCTCAATCATTTACAAACTAAAGAATAAAGCAAACTGAGTCAGTGCCGTGCGGCCGAGCGCATCAGTGGCTCAGCAGTATGAGCGCAGCTCCTGTTCTGTGGGAAACCTCAGTTCGATTCCCAAAGTCAACACCAGATGTTTGCTGTATTCTTTGGTTTGTGAATGATTGAGACTTGTAAACAATTGAGACAAATCTTGAATACATATAAGTGCCAATGGCTCAATGGTATGAGTGTGTGGGGCTTGTGTGGAGGATCCCTGGTTCAAGTCCAGAACTTATTGTTGAAATCTGTTTTAGATGTTTAGAAGTCTCAGTGGCTCAGTTTTGTGAGCATGTCCTCCTTGTGTGGAGGATCCTGGTTCAAGTAGAGAAATCTGTTTTTAGCTTCTTTTGTCGTGATTAATCGAGATAAAGCCTCTAAATAAAGGAGTGTTTGTGTGGAAGTGCCAGTGGCTCAGTGGTGTGAGCATGTCCTCTCTGTGTGGAGGATCCTGGGTTCAAAACCCAGCCTGGTCATGGAAGCATGATGGTTGAAGGGTGATCTGATTGGATGTCAGATAAGTTGAGAGAGGCTGGATGGACAAGTGAACAAGAGTGGGGGGGAAACATCCGGTTGCCCCCCCCCGGACCTCCGACATGATATCCAGCAGTGGTTCTGCTACAGTAACAGAGAATGACGACTTAGTTTTTAAACATCATTATACTGGTTAAAAACTAAGTCGTGAGGTTTTTCAATTGGTGTTTATGGAAAGGCTCCTGAACTGGGACTTTGATGCTCTTCTGGGACTGGAACCAGTGCTCTTCAGCTCTTTGCTCTTCTGTCTCCTGGTGTTGTCATTCTTCCTCCTGAGCTACTGAGCACTTCACATGAATGAAGGTGTGTTGAGCAGATTTGTAGTGAAGAGTCAGAGGAACTGACTGAGAGATTCTCCTCAGACATCACAAGACGTGA
>NC_068322.1:798078-818078 GCF_025860055.1 Xyrauchen texanus
TGCGTGTTGAGTAAAAGTTATTCCGTGTGTCCAAAACCTAGATTAACATGAACCATTTATCAATGTATAATGTCTCTTTTAATATCATTTCTGTTCTTCACAGTCGGCTGTTTATGGCTGCAACTAGCAATCATCTACTCAATTCTGACAAAACAGAGGTACTAATTATTGGACCAAAAAACTCTAAAATATAATTTGACTCTAGATGGATGTACTGTTACATCATCTTCAACAGGGAAGAACTTCAGTGTTATATTTGATACCAATCTGTCCTTTGAAAATCAAATTACAAATGTTTGTAGCACAGTATTCTTCCACCTCAGAAATATTGCTAAATTACGGCACATGCTCTCTGTTACTGATGCCGAAACACTAATTCATGCGTTCATGACCTCAAGACTAGATTATTGTAATGCATTACTGGGAGGATGTCCAGCAAGATCAATAAATAAACTTCAATTGGTTCAAAATGCAGCAAATTGGTTACCCCATGTGACTCTACCCTCCCTAGCAACCGGACCAATTTGGTTACCCCATGTGACTCTACCCTCCCTAGCAACCGGGCCAATCTGGTTACCCCATGTGACTCTACCCTCCCTAGCAACCAGACCAATTTGGTTATCCCATGTGACTCTACCCTCCCTAGCAACTGGACCAATTTGGTTACCCCATGTGACTCTACCCTCCCTAGCAACTGGACCAATTTGGTTACCCCATGTGACTCTACCCTCCCTAGCAACCGGGCCAATTTGGTTACCCCATGTGACTCTACCCTCCCTAGCAACTGGACCAATTTGGTTACCCCATGTGACTCTACCCTCCCTAGCAACTGGACCAATTTGGTTACCCCATGTGACTCTACCCTCTGTAGCAACCGGACCAATTTGGTTATCCCATGTGACTCTACCCTCCCTAGCAACCGGGCAAATTTGGTTACCCCATGTGACTCTACCCTCCGTAGCAACCGGACCAATTTGGTTATCCCATGTGGCTCTACCCTCCCTAGAAACCGAACCAATTTGCTTACCCCATGTGACTCTACCCTCCCTAGCAACCGGACCAATTTGGTTACCCCATGTGACTCTACCCTCCCTAGCAACCGGACCAATTTCATTGCTAAGGAGACCTGACTGGAGTCACTCAGCGTGCCCTTGATTCGAACTTGTGAACTCAAGGGGTGGTATCCAGCATCTTTACCACTGAGCTACCCAGGCAATTTTTACCCAACCCTGAGAGATTTGACTTCTTCAAGAATGTGAGAACAGTGCCATTGCATCATTCCCAAGAGGAATAAAATCCTCAGGAGGAAAATGCTTTTTACCGATGCCCCTGACAACATTCTCACATCAGACAGACACTGAGATGACTTTCACAGCACATTTACTGAACACAAATTTCAACGTTTCTCTCTCTGTGTGTGCTTCAACAGGACGAAGATGTCATTGTGTTTTCTAACACTCAGAGACTCAAAGTCAGTGTGGAATAAAGTCTTTTCATGGGTATCCCTCACACACTCAAGCTCAGACTAAATAAAACTGCGCTGATCATCGTCACGTCACTGGAAGGTCCAATCAGTCACAGGAAACATGAGAGGACAATCATTTACCACAGAATAAATCAATTCAACAACCCCCTGAGACAAGAGCCGAAACCACACAGACAGAGAGACATGTTGATTTCCCTCTCTGTTGTTGTTCTTACATGTAATGTGTCTCTCACACAGTCACTGAGGGGAAAACACACACTCAACACAAACACACACTTTGCTGATACTGATAACTAAAGCTGCGTTCACACTGACAGCTACTTTGTCGCTCCATGTCGCCAGTGGCTGGCGGTTAGGTCGCTAGTGGTGTGTATGTAGAGTCTAAACAGCTGTTTCTATACCATTAATATTATTATTCAAATATTAGGATCACGTGAGCCTTAACATCTTCTCTCGTATTGGCTGTCGGCTCGAAAGTAAGCTCTTCATTTGCATAAAGTTACTGGGCCGGGACTTTTAACTATAAACAAGCCCTGAATCCATCCATTCATCCATCTTCAACCGCTTATCCGAGTTGGGTCGCGAGGGCAGCTGCTCCAGCAGGGGCCCCAAACTTCCCTATCCCAAGCCACATTATCCAGCTCTGACTGGGGGACCCGAGGCATTCCCAGGCCAGTGTGGAGATGTAATCTCTCCACCTAGTCCTGGGTCTTCCCGAGGCCTCCTCCCAGCTGGACGTGCCTGAAACACCTCCCTAGGGAGGCTCCCAGGGGCATCCTTACCAGATGCTCAAACCACCTCAACTGACTCCTTTCGGCGCTAAAGGAGCAGCGGCTCTACTCCGAGCTCCTCACGGATGACTGAGCTCCTCACCCTATCACTAAGGGAGAAGCCTGCCACCCTTCTGAGGAAGCCCATTTCGGCCGCTTGTACTTGTGACCTAGTTCTTTCAGTCATGACCCAGCCTTCATGACCATAGGTGAGCGTAGGAACAAAAATTGACCGATAGATCGAGAGCTTTGCCTTTTGGCTCAGCTCTCTTTTGTATGACAACCGTCGCGATATAGCGAGTGCAATACCGCCCCGCTGCCCCGATTCTCCGGCCAACCTCCCGCTCCATTGTCCCCTCACTCGTGAACAAGACCCCGAGGTACTTGAACTCCTTCACTTGGGGCAATTCCTCCTTCCCTACCTGGAGTACGCACTCCATCGGTTTCCTGCTGAAGTCCCAATAATAACCAGTAAAAAAAGATTTGGTGCATAGCGGGACTTTTAACTATAAACAAGCCCTGAATCCATCCATTCATCCATCTTCAACCGCTTATCCGAAGTCGGGTCACGGGGGCAGCAGCTCCAGCAGGGGCCCCAAACTTCCCTATCCGAGCCACATTATCCAGCTCTGACTGGGGGACCCGAGGTGTTCCCAGGCCAGTGTGGAGATGTAATCTCTCCACCTAGTCCTGGGTCTTCCCGAGGCCTCCTCCCAGCTGGACGTGCCTGAAACACCTCCCTAGGGAGGCACCCAGGGGCATCCTTACCAGATGCCCAAACCACCACAACTGACTCCTTTCGGCGCTAAAGGAGCAGCGGCTCTACTCCGAGCTCCTCATGGATGACTGAGCTCCTCATCCTATCTCTAAGAGAGAGCCCGCCACCCTTCTGAGGAAGCCCATTTCGGCCGCATGTACTTCACGACCTAGTTCTTTCGGTTATGATCCAAGCCGGAATACACATACTTATTTTGAGATTACGGAGACTTGGCTCTGTTACAATCCTCTGTATTTAAGTATTTACCAAATTAAACGCTTTATAGCCTACATTCAGCTGAAGAAATATTGCGAGCACACGAGCCGAGAAGAACAAGCCTGATTCAGGCCCAATCAGGGCTGCTGCGATCAAATCTTTTCTATTCGTAAAATTTACAATATCCTGTTGTCCTGACAATGGATGGGTTGTGGACCAACGTTCACCTCGATGGAGTCCAAATCAAACAAGTGCAAAAATGTAAATACTTGGGATCCCTAGTCCATGAGAGGAAGGTGGCACCTGCCACTGAAGTCCACAGTAGAATCGGCCAGGCAACAGCGGCATTCGTTTCGTCTATGGAAAAAGGACCATATCTCCATCATGAATAAAATACGTCTTTTCCGGACACTGATCCTGCCAATTCTTTTATATGGCTCCGAAACATGGATCCTGCTCAAGTCAGACCAAAACAAACTCAAGGTCTTCCTAATGTGATGCCCAGATCCTGCGAGATTTCCTTCCGGACCGACTTCGAAACGAGACCATCTGTACAGGATGTGATAAACAGCTGACGATTGAAGAGGCGATTCAATCAAGGCGGCTGATGTGGTTCGGGCAAGTCTGCCGAATGAACATCAACCGGATACCATATCAGCTACAGACTATGGAGGCAACCCCGAACTTCACCAGCTTGGGATCAGCGAAGAACAAGAAAAGAACCCTGTTTCCAAAGATTGTCTTTATTTTCAATGCAGTAAGTAACTTGTTTAATTGAAACCAGCTATTTTTAAAGAAATATTCCAGTTTCAATTAAAGTTAAGCTCAATCGACAGCATTTGTGGCATAATGTTGATTATCACACGAATGCATTTAGACTCGTTCACAGTTTCTTTTCTTTTGGGGGAAACAAATGTCATGTCTAGCTGGTGGCTGATGGGTTTTAGGCTCCCAAGTTTTCCATTCACTGCTCATTATTTTCATCATACAGCAGCAGTAAATGCTTTTCAAGAGACTATGTCTCACTTTTACTAGATTGGTGGTGCTTCGGTTTTCCAGTTGGATGTTAGCACACATCCTTCACGCCAGTTTATGGCTGCCACGCCATGTGGCTAACAAAGTTAATGTTGTTTACTATCAGTAGCATCGGCGTGCCATGCTAATACATTCCAGCATTTGAGCAATTAGGTTTTGTGTTCATGCACGTAATTTAAGTATGCACCTCTAGTATACATAATCCATTTATCTCTATTAAACCTAGACATATTCTTCATAGTTCATATTTCATTAGTGTTTTCTGTGGCTGTGTTCTTTTATTGGACCGTCTCACGTATCTGTAAAAGCAATTCCATGGAAATGTCAACCATACCAAGAAAAAATGCCAAAATGCCAATGCCTTGATGTACATCATAACAGTGTTTCGGGGTTGATGTCGGCAGGTTTTAAGGCATTTTTGATGGTTTTCCAATGTCTGTAATGAAGAGATGTCACATCTGTAACACTGATTTTTCCCATTTATGGGAAAATAACAATGAAGCTGGATATTGCATGATCATGGCATGATATCTTGTCTCTGAATGTGTATATGATTATACATTCAAATCATTCGATACACTGGCAATGACTTCTTTAAATATTACGTTAAATTTCACATTTTAACTGAAAATGTCACATCCATTACAGTTGAATTAAACTGCATTTCACTGTTAAAAAAAACAAACAACTTCAGAACTGGTCAAGTGAGCTTACAATATACCTATAAAATACCAGTGATCACTTGGAAAATGTAACATTACACATTCATAATCATAAACAACAACCGGTTCAGTGTGCTTCATAGGTAAATCATGTGTATATTCTTCAGTTTGCGATAATGTTTCTGAATGGTCATATTTTATGTTTTTGTAACATTGCCAGTGCAGTTTTATTTGTACTGTTATTGGTTATACTGCTTTAATACTTTTTATTTGGATGAGAGAATTGTTTATCTTTGCAGCGGTACTGCACAAACATTGCTCACTATAGCTAAACATTGGTTACCCTTTTCAAGGATACTGCACAACCGAATGCTTGTTCAACTTGTGGCTAAAATACATCAAGCATAGGTTACTCTTTTTCAAGAGTATTGCACAACCGAATGCTTGCCTAACTTGGGGCTCAAATAGATCAAGCATTGTTATCCTTTTCAAGGGTATTGCACAAACAATTGGTGGTGGTGTAGTGGTCTAAGCACATAACTGGTAATCTGTTAATCATAAGGATGCTGGTTTGATCCCCACAGTCACCACCATTGTGTCCTTGAGTAAGACACTTAACTCCAGGTTGCTCTGGGGGGATTGTCCCTGTAATAAGTGCTCTGTATAATACATTGGTACTCAGAAGGTTGCTGGTTTGATCCCCACAGTCACCACCATTGTGTCCTTGAGTAAGGCACTTAACTCCAGGTTGCTCCGGGGGGATTGTCCCTGTAATAAGTGCTCTGTATAATACATTGGTACTCAGAAGGTTGCTGGTTTGATCCCCACAGTCACCACCATTGTGTCCTTGAGTAAGGCACTTAACTTTTTGCCAGCCCCGTGCTTCTGGACGTGGCGGAGGTCTCGCATTGTTTCATCGCGAGACCTGGAAAGTTTTGCCGATTCCTGTTTCTCCTCTATTTTCATCGTTTGAGTACTCTGCCTCACTGTTGCCCGGACCCTCAGCCCACAGTTGTGGTCACTGTTTACCGTCCCCAAAATATAACAAAGCTTTTCTAAATGACTTTTCTCAGCTTTTCACTCATCTTTCAACTCTATCTCATAACTTAATCATCCTGGGTGATTTTAATATTCATATGGATAATATCAGTTCTCCGCTCTCCAGAGAATTTTCATCTTGCCTGGAAAGCCTCGGTCTGCATTTATATATCGACTCTCCAACTCATTGTGGGGGCATATACTGGATTTAGTCTGTTGTTCGGTGTCATCCCTCTGCCTGTAAAACTCACTCTGTTGCCTTTTCCGACCATATGCTTATTACTTTTAAGATCACCCTTCCGCTATCTAAACTGACTCTTCCTCGCACCATTTCTTTCAGGAATATCAAGGACATTAACACTGTCACCTTTGCATCTGATATCAATAATTTTCCAAGTGTACCTGCCTGCTGTTCACCTGATGAATTAGTTTCCCACTATAACAAACACCTTCACACTCTCTTGGACACTCATGCTCCTATGAGATTCAGATCAGTCTCCTTCAACCGTTCAGCACCCTGGTTCACTCCGCCCCTCGCCTTCTGAAATCCCAGGGCCGTCAGCTGGAGCGTCTTGCTAACAGAACTGGACTCACCATTCATAAAAATATGTACATGGAACATGTCAATTTGTATAAGGATTCTCTCTCTTCAGCTAAATCTGCTTATTACTCACACTTAATCCACTCTAATCATCATAATTCTAAAACTCTGTTCTCCCTCCTCACCTCCATTACAAAACCTCCTGATTCTCTTCCTTACCATATGCAATCTCAAGACTTTTGCAATAAACTTATGTCCTTTTTTGTTTCCAAAATTACAGACATCCATAAAGACCTGACCTCATCTGGAGCTGCTGCTTCTGGAGGCAACTTTAACACCCCTTATCCATTCCCAACTACTACTTTTTCAAGTTTCGACCTTCCCTCTGTTCAAGCCATTTCGGACATTATTCATAAATCTAAACCCTCCACATGTCAGCTTGACCCACTTCCCACCAGCCTGGTTAAATCCTGCTGCTCTTCACTTGCCCCTCTCATCACTGAGATTATTCACTCCTCCCTAAGCTCTGGTTCAGTCCCCCCTTCACTCAAAATTGCCTTGGTCACACCCATTCTGAAAAAACCTGGTCTGGACCCCACTAATTTTAGCAATCTCCGTCCCATATCTAATTTACCCTTCATATCCAAAATCCTGGAAAAAACAGTTGCTTTTCAACTTCATACTCACCTCATGTCGAATAGCATCTACGAGCAGTTTCAATCTGGCTTCCGTCCCTTCACAGCACTGAAACCGCACTCATCAAAATTTCAGATGACCTTCTTATGGCTTCTGATTCTGGGTTACTTTCAATTCTCATTCTTCTGGACCTCACAGCAGCTTTTGATACCATTTCTCATCCCACCCTTCTCAGTCGATTATCATCTATTGGTATCACCCACACTCCCATAGCCTGGTTTACTTCATACATCTCTGATCGCTACACAGTTCATACAACTAAAAACCCAGAAATCCGTTACCTTCCCGTCTCCTGCCGGAGTGCCCCAAGGCTCTGTATTGGGGCCTCTCCTTTTATCATATACATCCTCCCTCTTGGTCACATCCTCCGTAAACATAACATTAAATTTCATTGCTACTGCGGACGACACCCAGCTCTACCTCTCTACTAAACCATCTTCTTTACTCCCGCCAACCTCTCTTACCCTCTGTCTCCAAGAAATTCACTCTTGGTTTTCATCCAACTTTCTCAAACTGAACAGTTCAAAAACCGAAGTCCTCCTGGTGGGCACACCTCATACCCTCTCTAAAGCTAATAAAGTTTCCATTACCATTGATAACTCAACTATCCTTCCCTCCCCTCAGGTTAAGAGTCTGGGTGTCGTCCTTGACAGCACTTTATCCTTCCACTCTCACATTAACAGCATCACCCGGTCAGCTTATTTCCACCTGCGTAACATTTCCCGCCTCCGTCCCTCTCTTACTCCAAAACCACCGCCATCCTGGTTCACAGTCTTATCACATCTCGGTTAGATTACTGCAACTCACTCCTGTTTGGCCTCCCTAATAAGTCGCTCCAGAAGCTGCAGCTCCTACAGAACTCTGCTGCACGCCTGATTACTCAGACCCCTATTTTTCATCATATCACTCCCGTCTTGCAACAACTTCACTGGCTTCCTGTCAAACAGAGGATCATCTTTAAAATACTTCTCATTACTTACAAAGCAGTTCATAACATGGCTCCTCTATATATCTCAGATCTTCTCCATTTAAACATCCCTACTCATTCACTCCGGTCATCTCACACCTGCCATCTTTCTGTTCCCCCTGCTCGTCTTGTCACAATGGGGAACAGGGCGTTTAGTCGCTCTGCTCCCCATCTTTGGAATTCCCTCCCTCCAGATCTTCGTACCATCAACTCATTTAATCTTTTCAAATCCAAACTCAAAACTCACTTGTTTAGACAATCATATTCCGCCTGACCCATATCACCTCAATGTTGTTTTGCCAATTTTATTGTTTACTGTTTTAATGGTTTTTATCTGTTTTGTACAGTGTCCTTGGGTGTCCTGATAAGGCGCTTTAAATAAAATGTATTATTATTATTATTATTAACTCCAGGTTGCTCCGGGGGGATTGTCCCTGTAATAAGTGCTCTGTATAATACATTGGTACTCAGAAGGTTGCTGGTTTGATCCCCACAGTCACCACCATTGTGTCCTTGAGTAAGACACTTAACTCCAGGTTGCTCCGGGGGGATTGTCCCTGTAATAAGTGCACTGTAAGTCACTTTGGATAAAAGCGTCTGCCAAATGCATAAATGCATAAATGCAATACTCCTCCACCTTCATACTGCTCAAAAGCATTATTATCCTTCTAAAGGGTATTGCACAAACAAAGCTCCGCCACCCTCATGTGTGGATGTAATCTACTGAAACAAGTTAAAAGTGGTTTTGTCAATAGTTCAAAAAGAAGCTACAAACAATTTCCTCGCTATAAACATCATAAATCCCTTTTTAATCATTTTGATTAACATTAACAACAAATATGACATTATATAATGCTTAAAAGCTCATATCCACCTTTTAAACCTGTGTGAGTGCTAAACACACCCAAATTTAAGTCATTATTCACAGATAATCTTCACCTCAGCAAATGTTTGGGTCTAGCCTGCAGACACGTAAGAACAGCCACTATCGTTGGATGTCAAGAGGTTCATTTAATGTTCATTTTTGGGTGAACTATCCCTTTGAGAAAACAAATATTTTATTTTCTTCCTCTGTGAGAAAAACGAATGAATGACGGCTGTTGAATTGTGTTTAATGTCTAATCCCGCTCTGCAGTGATACAGTTATAAATCACAGCACACAGTCTGCAAAATCACCGTGGCAACTCTCGTCCCATCACAGGCCTCCTGCTGCACGCTAGCAACAGAGATCCACCACATGGGCAACGGTTTCCATGGCAACCCTGCATCACTGGCAGCAACAGTTGTGGAGATGACAGAGACTTTCTCAAACATTGCTCCATCTTGTTTTCTTTACACATACGCACTAAGTGGACTGTGATGTTGCAGTTGTGTGTGTTTGTGTGGTCTGATATCACATCGAATATTTCATCCCTTTGTTTTTAAACTGCATATTAACTCAGAGCCGTACATGCTGAAATCATATGGAAGGATAAGTAATCGTTCTCCAGCTAATGAATTCCATTATCCGAGACTCTGATTAGATCTGTAGATCAGCTTTACTCATGCAAATGAGGCCAGAGGAAGACTTCTCCCACAGAAAGTCATAAACATCCGTAATTCTAATGAGACGCTTCATCTGCCCTCATATCACTTATTTATGATTTAGCCGAGTCCTTTATCTTCTGATATTAATAAGACTTCAGCACGTGAATTGATTTACTGAGCTGCAGATTTGAGTTTTAGAAAGCTCAGGATCGCAGATGCACTCGATATTTGCAAGACTGTGTTTTATTGAGATAAGATGTTTTAGCTAGGAGAGAGTTAGCATCCCAAGTGCAATATTCCTCTCACAAGGGACACATTGTTGCGTTCAAAAACAAGTGAAGTTCATTTATTTATAACGCATGATTAAAAACAACAGACTGTGGAATTCATAACTGGACGCTGACTATCACCGCTGGAGTCGCGAGGTGGAATCCAGGGCGTGCTGAGTGACTCCAGCCAGGTCTCCTTAGCAACCAAATTAGCCCGGTTGCTAGGGAGGGTAGAGTCACATGGGGTAACCTCCTCATGGTCAAACACTCACTCACACACACACATACACACACACACACATACTCACATATACACACACACACATACACACACACACACATACTCACATATACACACACACACATACTCACATACACACACACACACACACACACACATACTCACATATACACACACACACACACATACTCACATATACACACACACACATACTCACACACACACACACACACATACTCACATATACACACACACACACACATACTCACATACACACACACACACACACACACAATCACTCTCACACACTCACACACACACACACACACACACTCACCGTCATGAAGCCGTCCAGGAGGCCCGAGTCGGGTTTGGGCGGCGCCTGAAGTCGCTCCATGGACCATTTCTCGATGATGGATGACACCTGCGCGCTGTCTGTGTTCAGGATCCGGAACCCAGTCATGTTTACTCCACTGAACCGATACGGCTCCATATCCAGAGCAAACAGATCCTGTACACACACACACAAACACAAACAAACACACACACACAGTATTTGTTTAGTCAGTGGTTTTCAAAGTGTGGAGTTCTCAAAGGTACGCTCATGCTACTCTCCATGATCCACACACAACTCACCACCACGAGGAGGTTACCCCATGTGACTCTACCCTCCCTAGCAACTGGGCCAATTTGGTTACCCCATGTGACTCTACCTTCCCTAGCAACCGGGCCAATTTGGTTACCCCATGTGACTCTACCCTCCCTAGCAACCGGGCTAATTTGGTTACCCCATGTGACTCTACCCTCCCTAGCAACCGGGCTAATTTGGTTACCCCATGTGACTCTACCCTCCCTAGCAACCGGGCCAATTTGGTTACCCCATGTGACTGTACCCTCCCTAGCAACCGGCCCAATTTGGTTACCCTATATGACTCTACCCCCCCAGCAACCGGCCCAATTTGGTTAGCCCATGTGACTCTACCCTCCCTAGCAACTGGTGTGTGTGTATATGTGTGTGTGTGTATGTGTGTGTGTGTGTGTAAGTGCGTGTATATGTGTGTGTATATGTGTGTGAGTGTGTGTATATGTGTGTGTGTGTGTGTGTGTATATGTGTGTGTGTGTGTGTGTGTGTGTATATATGTGTGTGTGTGTGTCTTACCAGTGTGGTAAAGATGTAATGGTAGTATTCAGTCACCATTCCCATTGAAAGAGCCTTTTGGAAAAAAAAAAGGGGGTGGGGGGACACAACATAAAATAATAATTATTGAAATAAATTTTAAATAATTATTATTTTAGTCATTTGCATTAATAATTAATAAAAACATTTAAAAATAAAGTCTATTTTAAGGCCATTTCTTCATTGTAAACACAAAAAAAAAAAAATAGGCTTTATTTTGTTCATGCATGATGTTATTTCATATTTTTATCTTCTAATTTCCAGGTAAAATATAACCAAGACATATTATATTTTTTATTTTTATTTTCTTCCTTTTTTCCCCCAATTCCCAATGCGCTCCAAGTCCTCGTAGTGACTCGCCTCAATCCGCGTCTGAGACTGTCAATCCATGCATCTTATCATGTGACTTGTTGAGCGCGTTACCGTGGAGACGTAGCGCGTGTGGAGGCTTCACGCTATTCTCATCGATCCACTCACAATTCACCACACGCCCCACTGAGAGCGAGAACCACATTATAGCGACCACGAGGAGGTTACCCCATGTGACTCTACCCTCCCTAGCAACCGGGCCAATTTGGTTACCCCATGTGACTCTACCCTCCCTAGCAACCGGGCCAATTTGGTTGCTAAGGAGACCTGGCTGGAGTCATTCAGCATGCCCTAAATTCAAACTCACAACTCCAGGTGTGATAGTCAGCGTCAATACTTGCTGAGATACTCAGACACATTCTTGACAGGTTTTGTGATATTCACCCACACATAAACTTTCAGGAGTGCAGTTGGAGCAGCGGGAGAAGAATAAAGACAAAATCGATTGAAGTTCATCTGATCATCAGCGAGCTGCGTTTTTTCTAAATGAGAAATCTTCATCAGAGCTGCAAGATTAATCAGAGATCATGAAGCCCTGCGGTCACACCACATGTTTAATCTCTCTCATTCTGTAATGATGAACACTGAGATTGAACATATGAAATATGACTCGACGAGCACTCATCATTCATGCTGGTGATGAGAAGAACACGAGATCGGACCTGACAAAACACGGGACGAGACCCTGAGATTGTCAAATCTGGGAAAGGTGTTGGGTGCTGCCCAGCCCACTGCTCTGCAGATGTCTGCTAGGGATGTGCCGTTGGCCAGTGCCCACGAGGATGCCACACTTCTTGTCGAGTGTGCTCGGACTCACAAGGGGGCGGGTGTGCCGGACCGAACTCCAGGCAGGTGCAGCTGACAGAGAAGCAGCGTGCAGGTCCCCAACCCTCTTGATGGAGGCTGACACTATCAGGAGGGCCGTCTTCAAGGAGAGGACCTTAAGCTCAACTGAATCAAGCGGCTCAAAGGGGGGACTCTGAAGGCCTGTGAGGACCACTGAGAGATCCCAGGAGGGGAACAGGCTTGGCAGGGGATGGATCAGTCTCTGGGCGCCTTTCAGGAACCTGATAATCAAGTCGTGCTTACCTAGGGACTTGCCATCTACTGCATCGTGGTGGGCTGCGATAGCAGGTACATACACCTTCAAGGTATTGGGGGACAGCCTCCCACCCAGCCTCTCCTGCAGGAATGAATGCACTGACCGAACTGCACATCTCTGCGGGTCTTCAGCTGGGGAAGAACACACAAGTGCCATTTTAGGGCATAAAGTTGCCTGGTGGAGGGAGCTCTGGCTTGGTTGATCGCATCTACGACTGCAGGTGGTAGATCCATTAGATCTTCCACGTCCCCTCCAGAGGCCAGACGTGGAGGTTCCAGAGGTCTGGGCGCGGGTGCCAGAGGCTGCCCCTTCCCTGAGAAAGAAGGTCCTTCCTCATGGGAATTTTCCAGGGAGCTGCTGTCACGAGGAGCGTAAGATCTGAGAACCAGGTCCGGATGGGCCAGTAAGGAGCCACCAAGGTGACCAGTTCCTCGTCCTCCCTGATCTTGCACAGCACCAGTGCAAGGAGGCTCACTGAGGAAAATGCGTACTTGCACAGCCCCCGGGGCCAGCAGTGTGCCAGCGCGTCTGTCCCGAGAGGATCTTCTGTCAGGGAGTACCAGAGCATGAGGTGGGAGTTGTCCAGGGAGGCAAAGAGATCTATCTGTGCCATGCCGAATCGGTCCCAAATCAGATGGACCTCCTGGGGGCACATCCGCCATCATGTTGCGGTTGCCAGGGATGTGAGTGGCGCGCAGCGACCTGAGTCGCAGCTGACTCCAGAGGAGATGGCGAGCGAGTTGTGACATATAACGAGAGAACTCGCCTCCATGGCGATTTATGTACACTACCGTCGTGGTGCTGCCTGAACGGATCAAGACGTGCTTGCCCCAAATTAGTCAGAGAAACCTCCGCAGAGCAAGAGATACAGCCAGCAACTCTAGGCAGTTGATGTGCCAGCGGCAGCGTGCTCGTTGCACGGCGCCCCAACCCTGTTGAGAGGTGCCTGTGGTGACCACGACACGGTCTGGACACCTGCTGCAAGGGAACTCCGGTCCGCAGGAAGCAGAGGTCTGTCCAAGGGTTGAAAGTCTGACGGCAGGAGGGGGTGATTGTCACACGGTATGTGGCGTGGCGCCATGCCCATCTAGGGACTCGAGTCTGTAGCCAATGCTGAAGTGGTCTCATATGCATCAACCCGAGCGGCCCGACCGTGGCCGAGGATGCCATATGCACCAGGAGCCTCTGGAACTGTTTTAGAGGAACCGCTGGGCCAGGCTCGAAGAGAGCAAGGCACCTGAGCACTGACTGAGTGTGTTCGTTGGTGAGGCGCGTGAGCCAGGATGAGCCAGTCGTTGAGGTAGTTGAGTATATGGATGCTCACTCCCCTTAGCGGGGCAAGAGCTGCCTCTGCGACCTTCGTGAAGACAAGAGGGGACAGAGACAGGCCGAAGGGGAGGACCTTGTACTGATACACCTGGCCGTCGAATGTGAACCTTGGGAAGGGTCGTGTCGAGGCAAAATGGAGAAGTGGAAGTACGCGTCCTTCAGGTCTACGGCTGCGATCCAATCTAGCTGTCAAACACAGGTAAGAATCTGTTTCTGCTTTAGTATTTTGAACAGGAGTCTGTGCAAAGCCCGGTTGAGAACTCGAGAGCTAGACTTAAACCCTCTATAATGTTTCACAAGAGATCTCAACAATGTCTCAAACTGTCGCCAAAATACTAAAGTCTTTAAATTAAAATATTAACTCTGAGTTAATGATCTGAAAATGATCCTAAAATTCTTTGGTAGAAATAAAACACAGGTGAGTCAATCGTTGGCAAACAACAATAATTTACTTGTCATCCCTCCTTATTGTAGAAATGATGTCACTTCCTGTCATACTTGCTACTGTGGTTATTTCATGCTAGATAACAGATTGTCAAACATATCTAAAAGCTCCCAACAAGGATTTTATACGATCACCTGTTTGAGGATCCACGCGGCCATCTCGTGACTGCAGTCGAAGATAACATGGAACTCTTTGGCTTTCTTCATCTCTTTGAGCAGAGGTTTGGCGTCCTTGGTGTCGGCGGCGAGCTGTCGGATCTTCAGTCGGATGTTGAATCTGGACGGAGCTTTAATGAGCTCCTGCAGACGGATCAGACCTGCAGGACACACACGACACAACGCTGATGGAGCGCTACATCAGATCCATATGCCCAAAACACACAAATGTTGTACACTAGGACTCTTACATCACTGATATCAGTGTAAGAATATAGAGCTGTGGTTCTGTACTGGTGGCTCGCAAACCAAATAACAAATGCATCTAATTACACAGTACAAAATATAAGACTTATCAATATTTAAAAGGAGCGCATTACCGTGGAGACGTAGTGCATGCTACCTTCCCTAGCAACCGGACCAATTTGGTCACTCAGTCACTCAGCACGCCCTGGATTCAAACTCACGACTCCAGGTGTGATAGTCAGCGTCAATACTCACTGAGATACCCAGACCCTCGCTAGCAACCAGGCCAATTTGGTTGCAAAGGAGACCTGGTTGGAGTCACTCAGCACGCCCTGGATTCAAACTCACAACTCCAGGTGTGATAGTCAACATCAATACTCACTGAGATACCCAGGCCCTCCCTAGCAACTGGGCCAATTTGGTTGCTAAGGAGACCTGGTTGGAGTCACTCCGCACACCCTGGATTCAAACTCACGACTCCAGGTGTGATAGTCAGCGTCAATACTCACTGAGATACCCAGACCCTCGCTAGCAACCAGGCCAATTTGGTTGCCAAGGAGACCTGGTTGGAGTCACTCAGCACGCCCTGGATTCAAACTCACAACTCCAGGTGTGATAGTCAACATCAATACTCACTGAGATACCCAGGCCCTCCCTAGCAACTGGGCCAATTTGGTTGCTAAGGAGACCTGGTTGGAGTCACTCAGCATGCCCTGGATTCAAACTCGCGACTCCAGGTGTGACAGTAAGCATCAATACTCGCCGAGATACCCAGACCCGCGAGAATGAAAGTATTATTAATAATGTTCGTGTACTCACACACAAATCATGGCTGGTATTAACGGTGATTGTATCAGCATGTTCTTCACTTATACTAACAATTAAATGAATAAACTGAACTTAAACTGATTAAACTGGAGCAGTGGTTTAATCATATCCCTTCTGAAGACACGGATTTTTATCTTTATTTTTTCATCTTTATGTGCTTTATGGAGCTTCAAAGTTCTGGTCACCATCCACTTGCATTGTATGGACCTACAGAGCTGAAATATTCTCCTAAAAATCTTCATTTGTGTTCTGTAGAAGAAAGAAAGTCACATCTGGGATGGCATGAGGGTGAGGAAACAATGAGGGAATTTTCATTTTTGGGTGTCCTGTCCCTTTAAGATTATTTGAATTGTTTGTGACAATGTTTTTGTGTGTGTGTGTGTGTGTGTGTGTGTGTGTGTGTGTGTGTGTGTGTGTGTGTGTGTGTGTGTGTGTGTGTGTGTGTGTGTGTGTGTCTTTAGGCAGCCTAAAGTGATCTGATGGCATGTGTGGACATGTCGCCCCTCTGGGATGCATCTCATTTGAGCAGAGCATCTTGGGATACTCAGAGGGAGGGGCCGAGCAGAGCCTTCAGATGACCTTAACAGCGGGTAACTAATGGTTGCCTGGCAACCGCCTCCATCACTACTAGAGGTGAGAATGAGGACATTAGCAAAAGACATCATAAAAATAACAATAATTTAAAACTTCCAACACACACACAAAAGCTGTCCGTAGAGTTCAAGTTGCATTTAACCCGGAATATTCCTTCAATGTGCCTCTAAGACTCCAGGAGTTTGCTCTGATGTGTTCAAATGCTGCTATAAATGAAAGTCCAAACAGTCCTCCAGACATGTAGAAATATTCCTCTGGCTGTGTATTTATGAGCTAATCTCCATTTACACATCACACACATGATAATGATGGATCATTTAGTCTTTATTACACTGAGATCACATTTTTCCCCGTTCTGATGGTTGATGTGAACATTAACTGAAGCTCCTGACCCGTATCTGCATGATTGTATGCACTGCTGCCACATGCCTGATTAGATAAATCGCACGGATGACACAATATTTTAGGCAGGTGGTTTTAATGTTGTGGCTGATCGGTGTATACTGTAGAGCATTGTAATGCCACAGAGTCTCTCTCATTTCAAAATAAGAGTCCCAGGTCTTTTTTGGTTGTTATTGGGATTTTGGTTGCACAAAAAACAACTTTTGGGATTTTATTCACTTTGGAGCCTCAATGTCTGTGCCCGTCATTGTATGGAAAGACTAAGACATGTCTTATTATCTCATATATGACACAATTTATTTATGGACGATAAATTATCTCAATTGTCTCAGCATTGGTATGTGTGGCAACAGTTCATTTTGGACTGAAAAAATGAGACTTGAGTCCAAAAATTTATCAAATACAAAAAGCAGTTTATTGTGCAACCAAAATCACAATAATAACTAGTGAAATTATGATTTTGTGCATAGCACGGGACTTAACTATAGACAAGCCCAAAATACAGTGGGGACTTTTATTTTGAAATGACAGAGACGTGGTCCTGTTTCAGTGCTCTGCATGTAAATAGTAATAAAAATAATCTTATATATAAATTATAAATAAAATAAATAAATAATAATAATTAAAAAAAAAAAAACATTGGCAACAATAGACGTTGGCCGATAACGACAGTTAAAAAAAAAATTATATCGGGACCGATTAATCAGTAAAACCGATAATAATACGTTTTTTTTCAAAACTATCGGCATAGATATTTGCCAATAACCGATTGCTCCAAAGAGCAACTCTCTGGACCGATTAATCAGTAACTGATAATAATAATAATTTAAAAAAACTATTTGCAACTATAGATGTTTGCCAATAACCGATAGTTCTAAAAAATTTTATATCAGGACCAATCAATCGGTAAAACTGATAATAATAATAATAATTTAAAAAACTATCGGCATAGATGTTTGCAGATAACAGATAGTTCCAAAAGGCAACTCTCGGGACCAATTAACCAATAAAACCGATAATAAAAATGAAAAAAAAAAAAAAATATTGGCAACTATCAGCATAGATGTTTACCGATAACCAATAGTTCCCAAAAATTTTATATTGGGACCGATTAATCAGTAAAAACGATAATAAGATTTTTTTTTTAAATATCGGCAACAGAGTTTCCGCTAGAAAAAAATGGTGCCGGTCAAAGTGACCGGCAGAGGTTTCGTTTTACGGACATTTTGATGATATGCCGGTCAAATATATCGCCTCTTAATTAGTCAAGTTGAGGAAAACTGGAGGCAGTCTATGTAACTTAAAAAATGACATAATCAGGCCGTATAGAATGCAACATATTATTATTAGCTTAACTTTCAAATAGACGAAAAAAAAAACATGAGCGTCCGATTGGTGTCAATCAAGCGTCAATTGTTTTTTACTGTGGTTTCACACACATTCACTTTTTGAAACATTGAGGCACGGATGTACCTAATACAAATAAATAAAACATCTCCAGTTAACTAGCAGATCATTCATTTAGTCCGTTATTAAATAAGAGATCTAGCGCTAAAATCTGTTGTTTTTGAAATCAAGCTGGCCTTCGTGTCGCTGCTATCAGTTGCATGGACGACGGCGCTGCGCGAGTCGCTAATCTTCACTAGGGCCAGCGTTTCAATCTATCGCCGTTCGCGGAGACTCTCTATTAATTCGGTGAAATCACAAAATAAAATGCACACAAGCGTGTCCCTGCTTGATATAGACTGTAACCATGCACTGATGAACATAGGCTATTCAGTTTTGATGATAGAGAAAAAAAACTGCACGAATGCGCGGATTAGAAGCACTGATCTATCTATAATGAGATGTTCCTGATTCACCATCGTCTGGCCTCTGAAAAAAGCTTTTAAAGCTAGTCTGCCTGGGCCTGGCCATATTTGAAACGTCTCACTCAATCGTTCGTTGTTTAGGTCTATATTGCAGCCGTTTTAAGCTGCGTACACACTGCCAGCGACTTTATCGCTGCAGGTCGCCAGTGGCTGGCGGTGAAGTAGCTAGTGGGCGTTCCCACTACTGGTTGCCTAGTAACGTTTATAAATGACATTCACGGATGTCATTCCATTGCTGTTGACAGCGAATCTCTTTTCTTGCCGCTAAAAACAAACATTTTGGAGGGAAAAGACTAAATATAAATGGAATCAGTACATAAAATGCTTTATATCAAAGATGAATGAGAAACAAGGCGTGCTGGTTGCCATAGCGGCGGTTTATCTGTGGCGAAAATGTAAATGTCGGTCTGTCTGGGTCCATAAAATCCCCGCGATCTCAGATACACCTTTCCACGCAGGATTTTTCTTTAAAATGTCCTTGTACGTGGGAAGAGACATATCATAGAGCACTGGAACATTTCTAACAGCAAGAATTAGCCTTTCATCCATCTTTCCGTTACTGCAGGAGCTGAGAGAGAGAGAGAGAGAGAGGAGGATCACGTGAGCTCTCCGTCGTCTCTCCTATTGGCTGTCACTTCCGTTAGTAAGCTCCAAAGTTGAACTTTTCTCAACTTTGTCGGCGTCGCTGGACACGCCCACATCTAAGCGCAGCGGTCGCGACAGCTCGTGTCGCCGGAAGTCGCTGTGCTTGCATTGAAAATGAATGGTATTGAGTGCGCTGTCGTAGCGATATGCGCTGGCAGTGTGATGCGCACCTTTAGGCGTGCGCTTTATTTGAAATGCAGCATCGCGATGTTGTTTCATAACTTTCAAACGATAGAGCCTGTTCCTTTATAACATAGCAAGAGATCGGTGTATTTTTGCTTTATACATTTTAGGCTTATTCTCAAATTCAGATTGTGTTAGGGGGACGGGATTATTAGGCAATTTTAATCGGACAATTTGACCGGAGAGATTTAATTTTGTCGGACATTTAATTTTTTTACCGGCCAATGTCCGGTAATTACCGGACAACGGAAACCCTGATCGGCAACCATCGGCATAGATATTTACCGATAACCAATAGCTCCAAAAAAGCAACTCTTGGGAGCGATTAATCGGTAAAACCGATTATAATAATAATTTTAAAAACTATCGGCAAATATCGGCATAGATGTTTGCCAATAACCGATAGCTCTAAATGTTTTTATATCAGGACCAATTAATCGGTAAAACT
>NC_068322.1:823078-830578 GCF_025860055.1 Xyrauchen texanus
CTGGAGTCAGCTCCTTCCTTAGGTGGCCTGTCTCAGGGATGCCTGGGAGTCCTTTTAGGGGTCTTGCAGGCCGGCCGAGAAGCGGGGGGCGTTGCTCTCCTGCAGGGGCTCTACACCGTGGGCGAGTAGCAGGCTCGAGCTGGGGCGTTGCCGCAGGGGAACACACTCGGTGAACAGAAGGGGTGTGCACTCAGACTCTGTCTGTTGCTTCACCGCCGAGAACTACTGGGCGAAGTCCTCGACAGTGTCGCCGAAGAGGCCGGCCTGGAAGATGGGGCATTGTGGAACCGTGCTATGTCTGCCTCCCTCATCTTGACCAGGTTTAGCCATAGGTGGTGCTCCTGGACCACGAGTGTGGACATTGTCTGCCAGATGGCTAGCGCTGTGACCTTTGTCGCTTGGAGGGTGAGATTGGCCTGAACAGTAGTGCTGTAGGCTTTCATATCCAGAGACAACGTCATCTTACGTGCACGGGAAGGGAGTGCCGGCCGATTCCGCCAGGTTGCGGCGCTCAGCGGGCACAGGTGTGCCGCGATCGCCTTATCCATCTGGGGAATCGTGGCATAACTCTCAGCAACCCCACCATCAAGAGAAATGAGAGAAACCACATCAGCTCGTCATGCACCTCTGGCAAGAATGGAACTGGAGGGGGGCGAGGCCACGAGCGGCGCGCCGACCCGAGAAAGCAGTCATCAAGCCGCGCGCGATCAGGGGCGGGTGGAGGGTTCCACTCAAGCCCGACAATCGCGGCGGCCAGGGAAAGCATGGCAGTGAATTCAGCGTCCGCCTCAGACCGGGCTACCACACCTGAAGGCGGCTGTCCAGTCGAGTATTCAGCATCCGACACTGCTAGAACCGCCTCCGATGCAGTGATCGACACCTCATCCAGATCTCGGGCACCGGGAGAGACTTTAGGCTGGCACTGAGGCGAGCTGCCTGTCTTATCCCAATGGTGGATGGAGGCCAGTGAGTCCGCTGCGGGGTGGGTGGCCCACGGGGAATTACACGGCGGGACCGTACCCAG
The DNA here is from genome assembly GCF_025860055.1 of Xyrauchen texanus. Lineage (NCBI taxonomy): Eukaryota > Metazoa > Chordata > Actinopteri > Cypriniformes > Catostomidae > Xyrauchen > Xyrauchen texanus. The sequence continues at coordinate 824,103 of NC_068322.1, forward strand.
TGAAGACCGAAAAAGTCTCCAGCATCAACCACGTAGGCGTCGCACCCGTAGGTAGGAGGGCCAGGAAGGGGGACGGCTGAAGATGCGCTCCCTTGGAAGGAGAGCTGCACTCGTAAAGTGGTCATGGTCATGTTCTCGCAGTGAGAGCGGGATGAAAGTGAAGTCTGGTGTGTATTTGTTGTTATTCTGAGTGGATTATTATATTTTCTAGCTGATTTAAAGTTGTTAAAGTGTGACTGTGTGAGCACAAACAGTGTAATTGTGTTACTAACACATCTCTACAGCTCGCGATCGTCAACACACACCGTTTCAATAATGTCACACAGGAGAGAAACATCACCAGTGATCGAGCATCAATTATTTCATCAATAGAAAGGAAGTAAATGAGCACAAAGACTCATTCATCCTTTTTCTTTTCATAAAAGCACAAAAGTGTGTGTGAGACAGTTACATCAGAGGTCAACGGGGTCAGCAGGTCAATAATCTCTGATCAGATGATCTTAGACGTCTAAGAGATGATTTGCACTCAGAAGGTCAGAGAGATCAAAACATAAAGTACAATTATAAAATCAATTCTGTGTCGGACTGCCAATCAGTGTAAAGAGAATAAGACACACACACACGCACACACACTCTCACATACACACACACTCACACATACACACACACTCTCACACACACACACTCTCACACACACACTCTCACATACACACACACACTCACACACGCACGCACGCACGCACGCACACTCTCACACACACACGCTCACATGCACACACACATGCACACACACACGTACACACGTATGGGCCCTTGACCCTATCTGCTCCAGGGGTGCTGTATCATGGCTGACCCTGCACTCTGACCCCAGCTTAGCTGGGATATGTGAAAAATAAATAATTTCACCATGTATATGCAGAAATGTATATATAATGTGTGACAATTGATCAATTTATTTATTTATTATTTATATACACACTCATACACACACACACACACACACACATGGAGACACACACAACGATGCTGCAAAGATCTGCGTCCGTGTGGAGAAACTGCATACAGTACAGAAAGAGTTTTAGGACATTTTAACCCAAATGTACGGCCTTCTCTCTCTCTATCACACACTCTCTCTCTCTCTCTCTTTGTCTCACTCTATGTCTCTCTCTCTATCATACTCTCTCTCACACACTCTGTCTCACTCTATGTCTCTCTCTCTCTCTCTCTCTCTCTCTGTAATTATGATAAAGCTGTTATCTTCTGTCTTTGTGGTGCTAAAAACAGTAAAATGTCTTTACTCAGTGGGAGAGAGAGCTTTTATTCAGCACAAAGCAGCAGTTCTCAGATCAGTTCCCACGAGGACATTACCGTCACAGAACAGCTTTTCTTCATCTGAACCCGGAACTAACATAATAACTACATACAAATGAATCAAATCTTGACTATCAGCTGATAAATTATGATTAAAGGAACAGTTCACCCAAAACATTTCCTTCTGACTTCATTTTCTCCCTCATTCTGTGCAACACAAAATAAGATGTTTAGCAGAATGTTCAAGCAGCTCTTTTCCTGGCAGTAATAGTATGCAGTGACCAGAGACCGTGAAGCTCTGAAAATGGCAAAAACAACATGTAAGTAATCCATGTGAATTGTGTACAATTTTTTTTGTATTGACGCCATCACCGCTGGAGTCGCGAGTTTGAATTCAGGGTGTGCTGAGTGACTCCAGCCAGGTCTCCTTAGCAACCATATTGGCCCGGTTGCTAGGGAGCGTAGAGTCACATGGGGTAACCAAATTGGCCTGGTTGCTAGGGAGGGTAGAGTCACATGGGGTAACCAAATTGGCCCAGTTGCTAGGGAGGGTAGAGTCACATGGGGTAACCAAATTGGGCCAGTTGCTAGGGAGGGTAGAGTCACATGGGGTAACCAAATTGGCCCGGTTGCTAGAGAGGGTAGAGTCACATGGGGTAACCAAATTGGCCCGGTTGCTAGGGAGGGTAGAGTCACATGGGGTAACCAAATTGGCCCGGTTGCTAGGAGGGTAGAGTCACATGGGGTAACCAAATTGGCCCGGTTGCTAGGGAGGGTAGAGTCACATGGGGTAACCAAATTGGCCCGGTTGCTAGGGAGGGTAGAGTCACATGGGGTAACCAAATTGGCCCGGTTGCTAGGGAGGGTAGAGTCACATGGGGTAACCAAATTGGCCCGGTTGCTAGGGAGGGTAGAGTCACATGGGGTAACCAAATTGGCCCGGTTGCTAGGGAGGGTAGAGTCACATGGGGTAACCAAACTGGCCCGGTTGCTAGGGAGGGTAGAGTCACATGGGGTATCCTCCTCGTGGTCTCTATAATGTGGTTCTCGCTCTCGGTGGGGCATGTGGTGAGTTGTGCGTGGATGCTTTGGAGAATAGCGTGAAGCCTCCACAAGCGCTACGTCTCCATGGTAACACACTCAACAAGTCACATGATAAGATGCGCGGATTGACAGTCTCAGACGCGGATTGAAAGTGTGTGTGTGTGTGTGTGAAAGTGTATGAGTGTGTGTGAATGTGTATGTGTGTGTGTGAATGTGTGTGTGTGTATGAGAGTGTGTGTGTGAATGTGTATGTGTGTGTGTGTGTGTGCATGTGTCTAGCACAAGGAGACCTTTGCAAGCTGCGGCCACTGAATCCATCCATCATCCCTCCCACCCAGATCTCTCTCTGACTCATATATGTGAGATGCAAACAGCTAATGGATTCCTTCTCTGTTCTTGAAAGCTCTGGTTATATTTTCAAACCGTAAAATGAGCAATTTGCAGCGGGAGAATATAGTTGTGCACATTTCTGTGAGATTGTCATGAAGGTGTGAGTAGGTTTGCTCTCTTTAACACCAAATGTATTAAATCTTTTGTCATGGAAAAGCAGCAGCACTCACAGGCCGATCTGTGTTTCACAAACATTTCAATATGTCAATATGTCTCCCTCATTGTCACTGTCGTTTCCAAACCAAACAAGTGCAGGAACATCTACACACTTAACTAAAGCAACTTCAAATGAGCTAACAGAGACGCTGTCCTTTATATCAGCTGAGAACATCACGACATCCACTAAGAACCAAGTAAAAACCCAGAACACCATAGCAACCACCTAGCAACGCCCTAACAACTGCCCTAAGCATGGCAGCATCGTTGCACACAGTTTTGCATGGGTGAGCGCTACTTAATGAAAATCTCTATTTAAACTTTTACAGTATTTCAAACTATTTAATATCACAAATAGCAAAAAATTGCAACCTAGTAACTGAGTTGAGTTGATTGTGTTTGATTACAGACTGTCAGTGTTTGTCTAGTGGCACATACTGAACTACTCTGCGATGCATTCATTCACCTCCAGCCAGTGTGTGTGTGTGTGTGTGTGTGTGTGTGTGTGTGTGTGTGTGTGTGTGTGTGTGTGTGTGTGTGTGTGTGTGATGAATTCTAGATGCGCTGACTCAAAGTGAGCACATACAGCTAATAATGACAAACCCAAGCACACAAGAATACAAAAACACAACAGCTCCAACATTTATACACAACATCACATAATTTGGAGTCATCTGTTGCAAATTAAATTGGTTGGATATGATCTGTAAAAGCACACACCTGTCTATATAAGGTATTATAGCTGTAAATGCATATCAGAGCAAAAATCAAGCCATGAGGTGAACGAGCTGGACCCCCAGCCAAACTGAGCAGTCGAGTCAGAAGAGCCACCCAGAACCCGATGGTCACTCAGGTTGAGCTCCAGAGATCGTGTGTGGAGACGGGAGAAACTTCCAGAAGGACGACCATCACTGCAACACTCCACCGATCTGGGCTTTATGGCAGAGTGGCCAGACGTACACCTCTCCTCAATGCAGGACTCTGGTCTGATGAAATTAAGATTGAACTGTTTGGCTTCAATTCCAAGCGTCATGTCTGGAGGAACCCAGGCACCCCTCATCACCTGTGCAATACCATCCCAATGGTGAAGCATGGGGGTGGTGGCATCCTGCTGGGGGGGGGGTGTTTTTCAGCGGCAGGGACTGGGGACTGGTCAGGGATGAAGGAAAGTTGAACACAGCAAAATACAGAGATATCCTTAATGAACACCTGCTCCAGAGCACTCATGACACACCTTCCAACAGGACGATGACCCAAAGCACACAGCCAAGGGACAACTCTTGAAGAATACTCACCAAATTTACTTCATATGAAATTACAGATTCACAACATGTGAAAACATGTATGCAAAGCATTAAAGGATTGCTCGCAACTTGATTAACACCTTTACAAAACGTTCTCTGCACACGTGATTTATTTACACACTTGCAATTTGATTTAAGCTGTCTCAGTATTCCAGACGGGGTGTTTATGTAATAAACTGTAAGTCACTTTGGATAAATGCATCAGCTAAATGAGTAATTAGTGTTCAGCATCTGAGCTGTATGTATGCTGCTGTCCATGGTGCTGAACCAACACATACAATCTCTTCTGTAATCAAGCTGAGGTCTATCTGTGAATCCCACCGAGAGGAGATCTGTGCACGGGGTCGATGTATGAACAAAGATGCGCTTCTACCACCCTAAAGCACTCGCTTTCCCCCGCACACAGCAGCAGCAGCAGCTCCGGCCGTGCCGGTGGTACAAGCGCATCTGTGTTGCCATAGCGGCTCGTAGTCGTGCGGATGCGGACTGACTGTTAAACAGACACACACAGACAGACTGAACGTTCAGAGAGACTCAGATGCATTCGCCTGTGGCTTCACTGAACACAATCCACTGTATTCAGCCGTTCATAACGCACATGAGCTGACCCCAAAACATTCATTAAAGCAGCTACAGCAGAACGCTGATGAATGTGAGTGTGTACACAGAAATCTGAGAGCAAAAACAGTGTCGGAGAGGATCACAGAACCACAGAACGTAAAGGAATTATTACATACACTCATTTTACAAATGTGACCATTTCAATACTTGACCCAGAAAACGGCTTTGCTCACAAAAAAGTAGCATGGTCATGTGCCATAGTCAATGGTACGGGTAAACAAATGCCCCTAAAATGTCAATGGTACGGGTAAACAAATGCCCCTAAAATGTCAATGGTACGGGTAAACAAATGCCCCTAAAATGTCAATGGTGAGGGTAAAAGATGCCCCTAAAATGTCAATGGTGAGGGTAAAAAATGCCCCTAAAATATCAATGGTGAGGGTGAAAAATGCCCCTAAAATGTCAGTGGTGAGGGTAAAAGATGCCCCTAAAATGTCAATGGTGAGGGTAAAAGATGCCCCTAAAATGTCAATGGTGAGGGTAAAAAATGCCCCTAAAATATCAATGGTGAGGGTAAAAAATGCCCCTAAAATGTCAATGGTGAGGGTAAAAAAATGCCCCTAAAATGTCAATGGTAAGGGTAAAAAATGCCCCTAAAATATCAATGGTAAGGGTAAAAAATGCCCCTAAAATATCAATGGTAAGGGTAAAAAATGCCCCTAAAATGTCAATGGTGAGGGTAAAAGATGCCCCTAAAATGTCAATGGTAAGGGTAAAAAATGCCCCTAAAATGTCAATGGTGAGGGTAAAAGATGCCCCTAAAATGTCAATGGTAAGGGTAAAAGATGCCCCTAAAATGTCAATGGTGAGGGTAAAAGATGCCCCTAAAATGTCAATGGTAAGGGTAAAAAATGCCCCTAAAATGTCAATGGTAAGGGTAAAAAATGCCCCTAAAATGTCAATGGTGAGGGTAAAAAATGCCCCTAAAATGTCAATGGTGAGGGTAAAGATGCCCCTAAAATGTCAATGGTAAGGGTAAAAATGCCCCTAAAATGTCAATGGTGAGGGTAAAAATGCCCCTAAAATGTCAATGGTGAGGGTAAAAAATGCCCCTAAAATGTCAATGGTGAGGGTAAAAGATGCCCCTAAAATGTCAATGGTGAGGGTAAAAGATGCCCCTAAAATGTCAATGGTAAGGGTAAAAGATGCCCCTAAAATGTCAATGGTGAGGGTAAAAGATGCCCCTAAAATGTCAATGGTAAGGGTAAAAAATGCCCCTAAAATGTCAATGGTAAGGGTAAAAAATGCCCCTAAAATGTCAATGGTGAGGGTAAAAAATGCCCCTAAAATGTCAATGGTGAGGGTAAAAGATGCCCCTAAAATGTCAATGGTAAGGGTAAAAAATGCCCCTAAAATGTCAATGGTGAGGGTAAAAAATGCCCCTAAAATGTCAATGGTGAGGGTAAAAAATGCCCCCATAATAAATTGTTTTATTTGCATCATCTGATGTATTGTAGGCGTGTGTTTACATGATATGGCATGAAACATAAGATATATTTACTCAGATTGCACGCATGTTTATTGAGTGACAATATTAGTGCAAAACAATCATAAACAGAAAAAGTGACTGTTGCTTTTATAAATCGTCCAAAGCAAATCAATGCAAACATCTCCAAATGGACAAACACTGGCCGAGCCAGGAGTTCTGGT
>NC_068322.1:835578-850578 GCF_025860055.1 Xyrauchen texanus
AGAGAGACAGACAGATATATAGACAGACAGACAGACAGACAGACAAAGATAGATGGGGCATTAGAGAGACAGACAGATATATAGACAGACAGACAGACAGACAAAGATAGATGGAACATTAGAGAGACAGACAGATATATAGACAGACAGACAAAGATAGATGGGGCATTATAGAGACAGACAGATATATAGACAGACAGACAGACAGACAAATATAGATGGGGCATTAGAGAGACAGACAGATATATAGACAGACAGACAGACAGACAAAGATAGATGGGGCATTAGAGAGACAGACAGATATATAGACAGACAGACAGACAGACAAAGATAGATGGAACATTAGAGAGACAGACAGATATATAGACAGACAGACAGACAGACAAAGATAGATGGGGCATTATAGAGACAGACAGATATATAGACAGACAGACAGACAGACAAAGATAGATGGAACATTAGAGAGACAGACAGATATATAGACAGACAGACAGACAGACAAAGATAGATGGGGCATTATAGAGACAGACAGATATATAGACAGACAGACAGACAGACAAAGATAGATGGAACATTAGAGAGACAGACAGATATATAGACAGACAGAGAGACAGACAGACAAAGATAGATGGAACATTAGAGAGACAGACAGATATATAGACAGACAGACAGACAGACAAAAAGATAGATGGGGCATTAGAGAGACAGACAGATATATAGACAGACAGACAGACAGACAGACAAAGATAGATGGGGCATTAGAGAGACAGACAGATATATAGACAGACAGACAGACAGACAAAGATAGATGGAACATTAGAGAGACAGACAGATATATAGACAGACAGACAGACAGACAAAGATAGATGGGGCATTATAGAGACAGACAGATATATAGACAGACAGACAGACAGACAAATATAGATGGGGCATTAGAGAGACAGACAGATATATAGACAGACAGACAGACAGACAAAGATAGATGGGGCATTAGAGAGACAGACAGATATATAGACAGACAGACAGACAGACAAAGATAGATGGAACATTAGAGACAGACAGATATATAGACAGACAGACAGACAGACAAGATAGATGGGGCATTAAGAGACAGACAGATATATGACAGACAGACAGACAGACAAATATAGATGGGGCATTAGAGAGACAGACAGATATATAGACAGACAGACAGACAGACAAAGATAGATGGGGCATTAGAGAGACAGACAGATATATAGACAGACAGACAGACAGACAGACAGACAAAGATAGATGGAACATTAGAGAGACAGACAGATATATAGACAGACAGACAGACAGACAAAGATAGATGGGGCATTATAGAGACAGACAGATATATAGACAGACAGACAGACAGACAAAGATAGATGGAACATTAGAGAGACAGACAGATAGACTCATAAAGACTTTGGAGCGACTTCAAATACATGACAGTCCTTGTTTTGGGTTTGTTTACATTTTAATTTTTGACAGTAGTGGTTTGGTGTGTGTGTGTAGTGTAATGACACTACACACACACACACACACACACACACACACACACACTCCTTGACTCCAGGACAGAGATGACACCACATCTACAGTAATTTATCATCTGCTGCTCTATTAGTTTATCCTGTATATCTCTGTCTCGCTGTAAAGCTGCTGACTTTCAAAATACAGCTTCATACAAGCTATTTTTCTTCATACACAAACATGCATGATCACACACACACACACACACATCTAACGTGCACACACACACACACACACACACACACACACATTGCAAAGTGTTAGCACAAGAGCTTGTATACTGTAAATGACCCTTAGAAACAGGACACAGCAGTACAACTCTGCAGATATCGGCCACAGTGGCACGCTGACCCTCGGCTAGAGGGCAAAGGTCAGATGACATCACTGACTCACATTTTGCAGTAGGGAAGACGTTATTTTCCAATCCTAATCTTTCAAGGAGAAAAAAATCCAGTGGAGACCACATTCTGCCGATCAGGGGAGGTTAACATGTGGCAAATACGTCACATGGGCTTGCCAGCCACACATGGAAGTGGCGCAGTGGTAGGTCCTGCCTCGTTGGGGAGGAGCTCTACAAAAACAGTGACCGGGACAGAGGGTGCTCTGCCCAAGCGAGTCAAAATACATCACAGGGGATATTGGAATAATTAGAACCTGTGGAGCACCTGTTCCAGCGCAGGCAAGTCGGTGCCTGCAGTGGGTCTGGCTGCAAACTTCCTCCTCTAGTTCTAGCAGCTCAAACGGGGCTCCAAAAAGGCCCGAGAGGACAACAGAGAGATCCTATGAGGGGAACAGGCATGGCATGGGAGGGTTCAGCCTCCGGGCACCTCTAAGGAACCTAATGAACAGGTCATGCTTCCCTAACAACTCACCATCCACTGCATTGTGGTGAGCCTCTATGGCGGCTACATAAACCTTGAAGGTGGAGGGGGACAGCCGTCCCTCCAGCCTCTCCTGCAGGAATGAGAGCACTGACCCGACTGCACAGCTCTGTGGGTCTTCAGATCGGGAAGAACACCAATTTGCGAATAAGCGCCACTTTAGGGCATAAAGCTGCCTGGTAGAGGGAGCTCTGGCTTGAGTTATCGTGTCTACGATGGCTGATGGTAGACCATTTAGATCTTCTGCATCCTGTCCAAGGGACAGACGTGAAGGTTCCTGAGGGTGCCCCATCTCTGAGAAGGAAGGACCTTCCTCAGGGGAATTTGCCAGGGAGGTGCTGTCGCGAGGAGCGTGAGATCCAAAAGCCAAATCCGAGTGAGTCAGTGGGGGGCCACGAGAATTACTTATTCCTTGACCTCCCTGACCTTGCACAGGGCTTGTACAAGTAGGCTCACTGGGGAAAATGCGTATTTGTGAAACCCCCAGGGCAAGCTGTGTGCCAGTGCATCTGTGACAGAGTGGGCAGTGGGTGGAATCTCGGGAGGCAAACAGATCTATCTGTGCTCTGCGGAACCAAGCCCAAATCAGCTAGATCACCTGTGGGTGTAATCTCCATTCTCTGCTGAGCGTTACCTGCTCGTCCGCTGTGGTGTTTAGGTTGCCCGGAATATGAGTGGCGTGCAGCGACCTCAGCCCGGTCTGAACGAACTCAGGCAGTTCAGTACCGACTGCGCATGCTCACGCGTGAGGCATGATGTCATTGATACAGTCTAACTCCATGCAGAGAAAAGAGATGCTCTGAACCAGGGAGAGCTTGCTCTTTTCCCAGTTGACCTGGTTTCACCGCTGCAGGGGTGAGCGGCGCCCCAAACCAAGGAACCAATTGTCAAGCTGTGAGGGCTGAGGGGGGACAGAGGTTTCCAGTCCAGCTCGACACTCGCACCGGCCCGGGTAAGCATAGTGGACAGCTCGACGTTGTCCTCAGCCTGGGATGGCACACTCGAAGGCGCTAGCTCAGTCGAGTCCTCAGCGTCAGAGTCCACCAAGACGCTTTCCAATGCAGCGGTGAAACTCTCATCCAGCTTGGGGTCTCCGAGAGACATCAGACTGGCCGTAAGGCGAGCCGGTCTCATCTCGGAACCGGACAGGGGTACATGAGCATGCTGGGGAACGAGATACATTTTTTACATTTGTTTTTATTGTGTGTGTGTGTGTGTTGTTGTATGTGTATGTTGTTGTATGTGTGTGTGTTGTATGTGTGTGTGTTTTATGTGTGTGTGTTTTATGTGTGTGTGTTGTATGTGTGTGTGTGCTGTATGTGTGTGTTGTTGTTGTTGTGTGTGTGCGTGTGTGTGTTGTTGTTGTGTGTGTGTGTTGTTGTTGTATGTGTGTGTTGTGTGTGTGTGTGTGTGTGTTTTTGTATGTGTGTGTTGTTGTTGTGTGTGTGCGTGTGTGTTGTTGTTGTGTGTGTGTGTGTTGTTGTGTGTGTTGTTGTTGTGTGTGTGTGTGTTGTTGTGTGTGTGTGTGTGTGTTGTTGTTGTGTGTGTGTGTGTGTTGTTGTTGTGTGTGTGTGTTGTTGTATGTGTGTGTTGTTGTATGTGTGTGTGTTGTATGTGTGTGTGTTGTATGTGTGTGTTGTTGTGTGTGTGCGTGTGTGTGTTGTTGTTGTGTGTGTGTTGTTGTTGTATGTGTGTGTTGTGTGTGTGTGTGTTTTTGTATGTGTGTGTTGTTGTTGTGTGTGTGTGCGTGTGTGTTGTTGTTGTGTGTGTGTGTGTGTTGTTGTTGTGTGTGTGTGTTGTTGTATGTGTGTGTTGTTGTTGTGTGTGTGTGTGTTGTTGTTGTGTGTGTGTGTTGTTGTTGTGTGTGTGTGTGTTGTTGTGTGTGTGTGTTGCTGTTTTGTGTGTGTTGTTGTTGTGTGTGTGTGTTGTTGTATGTGTGTGTTGTTGTATGTGTGTGTGTTGTATGTGTGTGTGTGCTGTATGTGTGTGTTGTTGTTGTTGTGTGTGTGCGTGTGTGTGTTGTTGTTGTGTGTTGTTGTTGTTGTGTGTGTGCGTGTGTGTGTTGTTGTTGTGTGTGTGTGTTGTTGCTGTATGTGTGTGTTGTGTGTGTGTGTGTTTTTGTATGTGTGTTGTTGTTGTGTGTGTGTGCGTGTGTGTTGTTGTTGTGTGTGTGTGTGTTGTTGTTGTGTGTGTGTTGTTGTATGTGTGTGTTGTTGTTGTGTGTGTGTGTGTTGTTGTTGTGTGTGTGTGTTGTTGTTGTGTGTGTGTGTGTTGTTGTTGTGTGTGCGCGTGTGTGATTGTTGTATGTGTGTGTGTGTGTTGTTGTATGTGTGTGTTGTTGTTGATGTGTGTGTGTGTGTGGTTGGTGTTGTATGTGTGTGTGTGTGTTGTTGTATGTGTGTGTTGTTGTTGATGTGTGTGTGTGTGTGTGGTTGGTGTTGTGTGTGTGTGTTATTGTTGTGTGTGTTGTTGCATGTGTGTGTTGTTGTATGTGTGCGTTGTTGTGTCTGTGTGTTATTGTTGTGTGTGTGTTGTTGTTGTTGTATGTGTGTGTGTGTGGTTGTTGTTGCATGTGTGTGTTGTTGCATGTGTTGTTGTGTATGTGTGCATTTGTTGTTAGTAATTAAGTACATTTAGAGTAACCTACCCAGCACTGGTGATAATACAGGAAAATCAAAACTATGGTAATAAAGATCAAAACCATTCCATGCATAATTTGTCGCACATGTAACATTGTTTTTCTAAAAGTAACATTCAGGCTCAACTTGCAACATGCGACTTGTTTTCATTGTAGTTTTGTTTTCTATACAGTAGTAGTTTTTACTTTATAATTGTCTTGATTGTTTTCCCTGATTAGATCATTCTTCCTCATCTCTACTGTCTCCCCTGCAGTGTTGTGGCAAAATAAATGTGCCGTATTTCTGAATCATTAAGACAGACAGCGAGCCAGTGTGTGAGACAGCTGCTCATTTCACAGGTGTTCCTCAAGTCAACATCCATTTCACATGTGACAAGCTATCAATCAAATATGGCCGCTGGAACTCTGGGACGACACTCCACAAATGGACAGCTGTTACCACGGAAACCCCCGCAGCACGACACCCAATCAGAGAGCGAGAACGATGCTCTGTTTTAAAGGGACACAACTCATCCTAAACCTCTTGAACTGCCTACACAGGCAACATCGAACCTTCACGGAATCACTCAGGGAACATTTTGGCACAGCCACCACCCCATCAGTGCCCATCCTGCCTTCAAATAATGTCTAGGTTGGCAGCTCACTAGGTTTGGAAACAATCTTTCATGACTTCGGGCCTGAGATGGCCAGTTTGTGGAAATTGGCTACTGTGGTTTTGGTTCCTGTGCAGCCTTCTATAGGCTATTGCGTACGATTTCGTGCCTGTGCAAACGTCCGGATGTCTAATGCAGAAGTATTATGCATATGAAGTGTTAAAGACATATTCATATTATGCCCCAAACCCCCTTGATCTGAACGGAACCAATCGCGACAGGACGCTGTTGTGTGTGTGTGAATTGTTGCGTGATAGACACAAATGATGATGTCATCGACTGTAGGGATTAAAACGAGTCGCACGACATCATACGAATTAGCCAAACATCGAGAAGTCGCACGAGAGTGAGTTGCACCGTTCTCATAATGATCCCAGTTTCAAAGAGAGACAGATCGATGGATGAAGAACACAAAATGTGTTTAAAAACAATGAAGCAGGACACTTTTATCCAAGAAATGTTCCAGGTTAAATAATAAAAGGATTATTCTCAGTCGACAGCGTTTGTGTTATAATGTTGATCATTAACACGATAATTAATTTCGACTCGTTCCTCGTTTTCTTTAAATGTGTTCCAGTGAGACACTTCCAATGCAAGTCAATGGGGTTTAATCTGTCAACATTAAAATACTGTTTCACAAGTATAGACACAAGACATGAACAATATGTGTGTTAACATGATTTTACTGTCATTAAATCACTCACTGACACATCTGTGTGAAGATATAGACGATTTACATCTTCGTTACCATGACGACGTAACGCTGTAATCCCTATAATGACGATTTAACGTGTGTGCTGTTCGTTTGGATTATGACTAGAAGGGCCCTGGGACCAATTGTCTTTTACATTTTATTTTTTTGTCTCGACAAACGTTACGTATCTAGTGTAATTGGTGCGTTTGCCCCGCACAAAGTGAAATATGAATATCTTTTCGCAAACATGCCGTTAAAGCAACAAATAGTGTAATAAATATTGTGTTCAACAGCATTTTTATACAAAGAAAAAAGGATAAAAAGCTTGTGTTGTGTGTGTGCGCGCGTTGTTGTTATTGTGTACATTGTTGTGTGCTTTGTTGTTGTATGTGTGTGTTGTTGTTATTGTGTGCATTGTTGTGTGTGTGTTGTTGTTGTATGTGTGCATTGTTGTGTGTGATTGTGTTGTTGTTGTATGTGTGCATTGTTGTATGTGTGTGTATTGTTGTTGTGTTTGTGTGCTGTTGTTGTGTTCATTGTGTTCATTGTTGTTGTATGTGTGCATTGTTGTGTGTGTGTTGTGTTTTGTTGTTGTTGTATGTGTGTGTTGTTGTTGTTTTGTGTGTTGTTCTTGTGTGTGTGTGTGTGCGTGATTGTTGTTTTATATGTGTTGTTGTGTGACTGTGTGTTGTTGTTGTATGTGTGTTTTTCTTGTGTGTGCAGGTTGTTGTAGTTGTGTGTGTGTTGTTGTTTTTGTATTAGTTGTTGTGTGTGTGCTGTTGTGTGAGTGTGTGTTGTTGTTGTGTCTGTGTGTGTTTTGTTATTGTTGTTTGTGTTGTTGTGTGACTGTGTGTTGTTTTTGTGTGGGGGGGTTATTGTAGTTGTGTTTTGTTGTGTGTGTGGTTGTTGCATGTGTTGTTGTGTGTGTGTGGGTTATTGTAGTTGTGTGTAGTTGCGTGAGTGGTTGTTGTATGTGTTGTTGTGTGACTGTGTGTTGTTGTTGTGTGTGTGCTATTGTGTGAGTGTGTGTTTTGTTGTTGCATGTGTTGTTGTTTGTGAGGTGTTTTGTTTTCTAATCCATTCATTTCCAATAGCAACTGAGAACACGAGTGTAACAAAGTGAAATAAAACCAATAAAATGTAAATTAAAACGGTCTAAATTGGTTTGTGTGTTTTCAGATCTCATACGTGAACAAAGTCAAGGAGTTTAAAGTAAAAAAGGAAGTCGTCCAGTCCAAAATGAACGGAACACAAAACAAATGTACATCAAATAACACACACGAGATTAACAGAAGAATGAATGTAAGAGATTTAATGAAATTATAAGCGTCACATTTCTGACTTTAAACCTCCAAAAATGGACTTCCATTGTAAGTGTGTCACTATAACCAGCACAAATGCCGTCCATCGAGTTTAACTCGTATTGAACCCGGAATATTCCTTTATAAGATTGAAGCAGACCCAAATTGAAGTAGTTATTCACTGAAAATCTTCCCCTACAGATTCTACAGTAACCACCTGAAGTTAAGCTGTTTATCGCTGAGTTTGTTGATTTTCAGGACAATGTTTTTAGCATATGTGGAAAGTAGACTGTAATGAATAGCACACCAACTCTGCTCTGTGTGTGTGTGTGTGTGTGTGTGTGTGATTGTCAGTATTGCTCTGTCAGTGTTGTCTGTGGCAGTTATAAATGGGCGTGTGTGATATTGATGGATGTGTTTCCGTGGTGATGGCAGTCTCATCTCCGGTTGGCTCTCAGAGCGTGCAGCACGACAGACAGCAGCGTAATGAGCTCAGAACTCATCCGTTACCGTTGACAACCACCGCAGCCCCTTCAGCTGATTGGCTCAGGTTTGTTTCTGTCTGTCCAAAAGACACACTGTCACTTGTCATGTGGCTGACGGCACATTTACACACAAACACAGCAACAACAGACTTCTAATGTATAAGGATTATTATATTGAATACAGACCCTTATATTGCCACTCAGAAGCAAAACATTATATATGGTATTTTTAAATTAAAGAAGGGAGGATTTGGCACACAAACCTGTTGCCAAACTATAGTGTATAGGGGACATGTCATAGATGCAATGCTTTTATATAGAGGTAATGATATTTACTATTCCCTCCCCTAACACTCACTCACATCAGTAGATTTAAAGAAACAAAAAATAAAATAAAAACTAATTTGGTGGATTTATGAGCCTTTTTACTATTGATGATCTCTTCACAAAGTTTCACTATATTTGGGACATTTTCAGAAACACACACACAAAAATGTTGTATTATTGTAACAGAAGGGTTAGATTGTAGCGCCCTCTAGTGGATTAGAAGCATAACAGAAACTATAATACACACGCACACGCACACGCGTTAAAGGAATAGTTCACCCAAAAATTTTAATTGTAAATCATTTACTCTCATATTGTTCCAAAACCTGATTTAATTTCAATTTTTCTGTGGAAGACAGTAAGTGATTTTTTTTCCCCAATTTCCCCAGGCATTGTTTTTCCTTCATTCACATACATAAAGAAAAACACTTTTTATAAATATAATTTAATGTCCATTAATTGAGTCCATCTGCCCGACATCACCTTTTTTGTGGTCCGTTCTGCATAACGCGGCGGCTCATTTTAGCTTAACACAGCCCAGCGGTCTGGACAGCGACTACCTCCCATGGCATGTACCAAACGTCCACTGGAAAAGCTTCATGCCAACATAACATGGGCACGGATGAAGTTCAAACCCAGCTAGTCCAGAAGCATATCCATCGTCGGAGGGAAACTCGTAGACCACAACGATTACAGTTTTTTACGATTGCTTACACACTAAAATGTAACTTTTCCCACAATTAGCAAAACCTTACACTCAAGGAGCAAAACACAAGGCTAGATTTGCACAACTGTAAGCACACTTGTATACATCAGACACAGAAGTATATCATGATGTCACTTCCTTGCAATTCCAAAGCACTGACTGTCAAATGACCACACCTATGAGCCAATCTGTTAAACACAGCCATCAGGTGCACAAACACATGATTGCTAAATTGTAGACACACCAATCAGGTTTAAGCACTATAAAAATGCAGCAGGTAGGTTCACCTGCCTTCAACCAAAATGGAAGGAGTCAGAAGAAGAGTGAGGGTGAGAGGAGGAGTACACAGAGGAGGAGAAGGAGGTAGAGGAAGAGGCAGAGGCCGAGCCAGAGGTCGAGGAAGACCTGAAGCAGGAGGAGAACGTGCACAAAGAAGAAGAGGACCAAACTTATCAAATGACATTCGTGCAACACTAGTGGACCATGTTGTGAACCACAGATTGACGCTGAGGGAGGCTGGACTGAGAGTTCAGCCAAATCTTAGCAGATCTACAGTGGCATCTGTCATAAGGACTTTTCGACAGGAAAACAGGTAAAAGATCTGTCTACAGTTACAGTAATCAGCCGCTTATTTTATGCACCATATCAGCACTTGTGATACCCCTTCCTGTGACATTGTACAGTAAGTTACATGTATTATTCTGTACATAGGATTGAGGGTCGGGAACGTCAAGGAGGAAGGGGGCCCATATTCACGCAAGAACAAGAGAGAGCTATAACAACAACTTACATTTATATAGCGCTTTTTCTAGAAGTCCAGCTTTAACTCAAAGCGCTCCACATGGTATAGGGGGAATCTCCTCAGCCACCCTCAGTGTGCAGCATCCACCTGGATGATGCGACGGCAGCCATAGTGTGCCAGAACGCCAACCACACACCAGCTATTGGTGGAGAGGAGATGGTAGAGTGATGTAGCCAATTCAGGGATGGAGATTATTAGGAGGCCATGATAGATAGGGGCCAATGGGGGGAATTTGGCTAGGACACTGGGGTTAAACTCCTACTCTTTACGAGAAGTGTCCTGGGATTTTTAATGACCACAGAGAGTCAAGACCTCGGTTTAACGTCCCATCCGAAAGACGGTACTTTTTTTACAGTATAGTGTCCCCGTCACTATACTGGGGCATTAGGACCCACACAGACCATAGGGTGAGCACCCCCTACTGGCCTCCCTAATACCACTTCCAGCAGCAACCTTGGTTTTCCCCAGGAGATCTCCCATTCAGGTACTGGCCAGGCTCAACCCTGCTTAGCTTTAGTGGGCAACCAGGTGAGAGCTGCAGGATGATATGGCTGTTGGAAATAATAAACTATAATAAACATGGTTTTGGCCAATAATGCTATGAGGCTCAGAGAACTACAAGCCAACATTATCGGTGACCATGCCATTTTCAATAATGTCCATCAGGTCTCTCTGTCAACACTGGCACGCATCCTGAAAAGACATCAGGTTGAAATGAAACAACTTTATCGAGTGCCTTTTGAGCGGACTTCAGAGCGGGTCAAACGGCTGCGGCATGAGTATGTGGAGGTTTGTATTGTTCACTTTAGCACTGTGATGTTGCGTACTGCACACATGACTGTATACTAGACCTATCCTGAACTACACAATCTTGTCTTTCACTGTATTTCAGAGAGTTTTGCAAATGGATGCTGAGGAAATCCTGCATGAATTCATATATATTGATGAGGCAGTGTTCAACCTCACAAAAGCAAGAAGGAGAGGCAGAAATATCATTGGCCACAGGGCTATAGTCAATGTCCCAGGGCAACGTGGGGGTAACATCACCCTTTGCACTGCCATTTCACAGCATAGGGTTGTCCTCCGTCATGCCAAAATGGGCCCTTACAACACACCTCACATTCTCGCATTTTTGGACCGACTGCACCACATCGTCACAGCAGGTAATGAAATGCACCAGATGCAATACACGGTCATCTGGGACAATGTGTCATTCCACCGCTCCGCTTTGGTCCAGAACTGGTTTCAACACCATCCACAGTTGACCGTACTATACCTTCCACCATACTCTCCGTTTCTAAACCCTATCGAAGAGTTTTTCTCTGCATGGTGGTGGAAGGTTTATGATCTCCAGCCCCAGGCTCAGGTACCCCTCATTCAGGCCATGGAGGACGCCTGTGACCAAGTCGACTCCGCAGCTGTGCGAGGATGGATTCGACATTCAAGATGGTTCTTCCCGCGTTGTCTTGCTAATGACTATATTGCTTGTGATGTTGATGAAATTCTCTGGCCAGATCCAGCTAGGCGAAGAGATAATGTATAGTATGTTTACTGTAGTATTGTGTACTATATTGTCAGTTTTTTCAGATTATTTTTTATGTTTGTTGTTGTTGTTATTTACTGTAATTGTAACCTGTACTGGATACAGTATTTTACATTTGTCTGTTGTTTGAGCTAATAGTGTTATGCACACTACTGTAGTAGCATGAAAACTGGGACATGTGTTGTTGTGATTCTCCATGTTGACTGATTTGTGTATATGGAGAGAAATAAATGATATTTTCCTCAGTATGCAGCATTGGTCTTGTGTAATATTTGTATAGTTGTACTTTCTCTGTGTACTTTATTTACAGTACTCTAATCACTGACAATTACACTTGCTAAAAGTGTTATAGGTTAGCAACAGCAGTGTGTAACTGGTTCAAAAAGATTGAAGTCATATGAAATGTGTGTTTCGTATGGTCACAAAATATTCTTTTTATGAAGTCGTGTATAGTTTTGACAAAAGTGTTCCATTTTTGCAAATGATCTGAAGTGTTGTGCTACTTTGGTGTAGGGTTGTGCTAATTGTGTGTAGTGTTTTGACAAACCGGGCCCTGTTTTCAAAATTGTGCTTAAACAATTGAAAAAACTGTAAACAACCATCCTTTTCTATGCAGAAAAGGACCCCCCCCCCATGTTAAATCCCGGGCCGAAATCACTTCCAGTCCAGCTCTGTCTGGTAGGCTTGATGAAGCTTATATTGCTTACCATGCTCGTATGAATCAACAGTATGTTTAAAAGCTTTCTAGTTCAAATACAATCCACTCTGAATACAAAAAAACTCTTGTGAGTTTTCAATAGTTGGGGTTTGTTTTATGTTGGCCATCATGAAACAGCATGTGCGTCCCTCCTGCGGCCACTAGAGGGTGCTGCTCTGTTACTCATGAGAGCTGGACTGATTTAAATGACTGAGAATGTGCACATGAGTCCTCTTTGTGATTCTACAGGCAGCTGTCTCCATGAAAACCCTTTAGCAGTCTCACTTTTATTTGGTGCTTTGCCTTTTCCCCATAGTTACCCATTCACACAGTCTGTGCTGTTTATCATCAGAAACTCTCTCTCTCTCTCTCTCTCTCTCTCTCTTCTCGCTGTGTGTGTCTGTCTGTTAATATGTCTCCTGTATGCCGGCCATCTCTCTGTCTCTGCATCACCAATCAGCTGCGGCTGCAACAGGAAATGGTTGTGTGCTGTGACTTCCTGTGGCGCATACCCTGCACTGACCTGCTGTTTAAAACGTGTTGTGATCAACGGGATCAGGATGAGTTCAGTTCACACCTTCATGCTCACTAATGCATCAGATACGGGAAGACAAGAGTGACCTGCTGCTTTCACCTGAATATCTCCGTGTCTGTCTCTCTCACATACACACGTTCATAAACAGACTCACTATTCTGCACCATCTTGGAAGCTTAAAAACATGATTCTGATTCCAACATCAGTGTGTGTGTGTGTGTGTGTGTGTGTGTGTGTCCTTATTCTCCTTTCAGATCTTTGTAGTGGCAAATCAAGCTGTTCTTGTTGTTCTTGATGTTGAAATTCAGTGTCACTGCACCCTGAAATGTTCTGTCAACATGAAGCCCTTAAAACCCAAGAGCTGAAGCCTAGAACCAGAAAACTCACAAACCCACTAACAACTAACTAACACCAGTTTCAGACCAGCACTGCTGAACTAAACCAGATCAGAATAAACCAAATCATAAAAGAAATTCATATTTGGACCATTGGAAAAATGAAAGTAAAAACCAAAGCAAACTGGAATGTTATCGGACCCTAAACAGAACATATAATCTGGCAGAATATCTGCACACTGTAAGAGATCCAAAACAGAGACGGATCCTCCCCAAATACAGACTCAGTGATCACAGACAAACATGAACGAGTCTCACTGTGACACGGGTGAGATCAGATCAGATGCTGGTGTTACTGGGGGAGATCAGATCAGATGCTGGTGTTACTGGGGGAGATCAGATCAGATGCTGGTGTTACTGGGGAGATCAGATCAGATGCTGGTGTTACTGGGGGAGATCAGATCAGATGCTGGTGTTACTGGGGGAGATCAGATCAGATGCTGGTGTTACTGGGGGAGATCAGATCAGATGCTGGTGTTACTGGGGAGATCAGATCAGATGCTGGTGTTACTGGAGGAGATCAGATCAGATGCTGGTGTTACTGGAGGAGATCAGATCAGATGCTGGTGTTACTGGAGGAGATCAGATCAGATGCTGGTGTTACTGGGGAGATCAGATCAGATGCTGGTGTTACTGGAGGAGATCAGATCAGATGCTGGTGTTACTGGAGGAGATCAGATCAGATGCTGGTGTTACTGGAGGAGATCAGATCAGATGCTGGTGTTACTGGGGGAGATCAGATCAGATGCTGGTGTTACTGGAGGAGATCAGATCAGATGCTGGTGTTACTGGGGGAGATCAGATCAGATGCTGGTGTTACTGGGGGAGATCAGATGCTGGTGTTACTGGGGGAGATCAGATCTGATGCTGGTGTTACTGGAGGAGATCAGATCTGATGCTGGTGTTACTGGAGGAGATCAGATCTGATGCTGGTGTTACTGGAGGAGATCAGATCAGATGCTGGTGTTACTGGAGGAGATCAGATCAGATGCTGGTGTTAATGGAGGAGATCAGATCAGATGCTGGTGTTACTGGGGGAGAACAGATCAGATGCTGGTGTTAATGGAGGAGAACAGATCAGATGCTGGTGTTACTGGGGGAGATCAGATCAGATGCTGGTGTTACTGGAGGAGATCAGATCAGATGCTGGTGTTAATGGAGGAGATCAGATCAGATGCTGGTGTTACTGGAGGAGATCAGATCAGATGCTGGTGTTAATGGAGGAGATCAGATCAGATGCTGGTGTTAATGGAGGAGATCAGATCAGATGCTGGTGTTAATGGAGGAGATCAGATCAGATGCTGGTGTTAATGGAGGAGATCAGATCAGATGCTGGTGTTAATGGGGGAGATCAGATCAGATGCTTGTGTTACTGGGGGAGATCAGATCAGATGCTGGTGTTACTGGGGGAGATCAGATCAGATGCTGGTGTTACTGGGGGAGATCAGATCAGATGTTGGTGTTACTGGGGGAGGACCATCATGCATCAGTTGCAGCTAAATTCATTTTTGAGCTGCACACCCTCAGAAACCAATTACTTCCTTAATGTACTTCATTCACAGTACTTTTATTCTCTTATGTTCATAATGTCGTGTTAAATGCATATTTTATTTTATATTGTAATAGTGTATATTGTTATTATAGTTTTTATTTGATTCATTACCTGGCACCTTATTTTAATTCTATCTTATCATTATTATTTGTCTTGTCATTATCTGTTTTGTGTATTAATGCTTTGGCAATATTGTATGTAAACACAATCATGCCAATAAAGTACTTTAAATTGACAAATTGAGAGAGAGAG
>NC_068322.1:858078-870578 GCF_025860055.1 Xyrauchen texanus
CAGACAGATATATAGAACATCAGACAGACAGACAGACAGATAGATAGGCACACAGACAGAGAGAAAGACAGATAGATAGACAGAGAGACAGACAGATAGACAGACAGACAGACAGACAGATAGGCACACAGACAGAGAGAAAGACAGATAGATAGACAGAGAGACAGACAGATAGACAGACAGACAGACAGACAGATAGAACATCAGACAGACAGACAGACAGACAGACATATAGACAGACAGACAGACAGATAGAACATCAGACAGACAGACAGACAGACAGACATATAGACAGACAGACAGACAGATAGAACATCAGACAGACAGACAGACATATAGACAGACAGACAGATAGATAGAACATCAGACAGGCAGACAGACAGACAGAGAGACAGACAGATAGAACATCAGACAGACAGACAGACAGAAAGACAGAGAGACAGACAGATAGAACATCAGACAGACAGACAGACATATAGGCAGACAGACAGATAGATAGAGCATCAGACAGACAGACAGACAGACAGACAAATAGACAGACAGACAGATAGAGCATCAGACAGACAGACAGACAGACATATAGACAGACAGACAGATAGAACATCAGACAGACAGACAGATATATAGAACATCAGACAGATACATAGAACATCAGACAGACAGATAGACAGACAGACAGACAGACATATAGACAGACAGACAGATAGCTAGAACATCAGACAGACAAACAGACAGACAGAACATCAGACAGACAGACAGACAGACAGATAGAACATTAGACAGACAGACAGACAGACAGACAGATAGAACATCAGACAGACAGACAGACAGACAGACAGAACATCAGACAGACAGACAGACAGATAGAACATCAGACAGACAGACAGACAGACAGATAGAACTTCAGACAGACAGACAGACAGAACATCAGACAGACAGACAGACAGACAGACATATAGACAGACAGACAGATAGAACATCAGACAGACAGACAGACAGACAGATATATAGACAGACAGACAGATAGATAGAACATCATACAGACAGACAGACAGAACATCAGACAGACAGACAGACAGACAGACATATAGACAGACAGACAGATAGATAGAACATCATACAGACAGACAGACAGAACATCAGACAGACAGACAGACAGACAGAACATCAGACAGACAGACAGACAGATATATAAAACAGGCATTAGTGAGTGTGTGTGGTGGATGGTGTTGCTCTGAGGGTCGTTCTGTCCCGGTCACAGACGTGACTGCGCATCCGCCGCGCTCATTACACCGGCAGCGCGCGCACACCGGCTGTCTGAACACCGTGAGTCCTTTAAGAGCAGATGCGATTCTAATTGATGCGGGATCGAGTCTGTGAGAGGATGTTGAACAATCTGCATCTGAGAAACACTTCATTAATGAAGCGGGTTAATTAAAGCGACGAGAAGACACGTGACATATTGATATGAAACACGTCACAGTAACAATCTTCTGGAACATTCAAATCAATATAAACGACTCTTAGAAACATCGTGTTGCTACTCAAACACAAATCCATTTATTTAATTATTTACACGAACAAAACATGTTTCAGAGTAAAATTGTGTGAAACGGATTTTGTCTTTTGTGCGGCGGAATATAAAATAATAATATATAAATAAATGTTCCCTTCATTAATAGATATTTCATACTTGCCATTATTTAAATAATACACAATTATTTCACTGAAGAAAAATACTGAGTAAGAAAAGATGAATTACATCTTTAACTATTAATAATATATATATATATATATGTGTGTGTGTGTGTGTGTGTGTGTGTGTGTGTGTGTGTGTGTGTTATAAAATAATTATTATTATCCAAATATTAATATTCTTTATAAATATGCCATAAAAAAAAATAATAACCAACTTAATGCAAATGTGCAAAAAAAAGTGTGAGTGTGTGAGTGTGTGTGTGTGTGTCTATGCGAGTGTGTGTCTATGCGAGTGTGTGTGTGTGAGTGTGTGTGTGAGTGTGTGTGTGAGTGTGAGTGTGTCTGTGTGTGAGTGTGTGTGAGAGTGTGTGTGTGTGTCTATGCGAGTGTGTGTGTGTGTGAGTGTGTGTGTGAGTGTGTCTGTGTGTGAGTGTGTGTGAGAGTGTGTGTGTGTGTGTGTGCGCGCGTGAGAGAGTGTGTGTGTGTGTGTGAGTGTGTGTGAGAGTGTGTGTGTGTGCGCGCGCGAGAGTGTGTGTGTGTGCGCGCGTGAGAGAGAGTGTGTGTGTGTGTGTGTGTGTGTGTGTGTTTGATGTCTTCTGCACGTGTTGTTTTATATTCAGTATGTAAAATGTTTCAGTCCGTGGAGACTCTAATGTTGAGAGCCTGTTTTTGAATAATTATGGTTTTATGACGGGAATCTTTACATCACACACACGGAAGTATTTAAAGCCTGTGTGATTATTCTGCAGTCTTTCACACTCTGAGCTCATTATTCCGTTTATTGTTTAATAGCATAAGTGCATAAAACACAGAACGCTGAACATCCCGCACATATTAGATTTATTCTGCACTTTACACCTCATGATCAGTTGCACGTGACCCACACATTGTTATTTCAATACTGCTGCACTTCTGCTTATAATGAATATTATTGGCGTTTTACTCTGTACAATATCATTTCATTTAATCTAAATTATTTCGATAAAATTAAATTGTCCAGATTTAGACTTAATTTGTTCATATCTGTAAGAACTCAATATAGAGTGTAAATATATTGTGTGTGGATATGAACAGTTTCTGCTGTGTGTAATTCACATTGATTGATTCCTCAAACAGAAGTGATTATTGTGTGTGTGTGTGTGTGTGTGTGTGTGTGTGTGTGTGTGTGTGTGTGTATTAACATGTCAGTCACGCAGATCCACGCGTGTTTGCGCCTGATGTCCGACATTTACTTTACCGACGGCAATGTTTGTTCACGAGCTTAGATTCTCACACACACGCGCGCGCGCGCACACGCACGCACACACACACACACACACACACACACACACACACACACACACACACACACGGGGTTAACTGTGTGTGTTCACTCGTGTTAACATACTGTTTAAACAAGCCGAAGCGTGATAGATCAACATTTAGAAAGCTAACTGAATATTAACTATAAATAAAAATAATAAATCATTCATACGAATTACATCCAAAATAAATCCTTGAATACAATTTACAACATGTTACAATTTAACAATAACAGTCTAATAATAATAATTGTAATTTTATTATGAAAATAATGATTTGCTATGAAAGAATATGTTATATATAATTTTTCATTATTATTTTAATAGTAGCCTATTAATAACCGTGTTATAAAAGATATATATATATAAAGTATAATTGTTATTCATTATTATTTTAATAGTAGCCTATTAATAACAGTGTTATAAAAGATATAAAGTATAATTGTTATTCATTATTATTTTAATAGTAGCCTATTAATAACCGTGTTATAAAAGATATATATATATATATAAAGTATAATTGTTATTCATTATTATTTTAATAGTAGCCTATTAATAACCGTGTTATAAAAGATATATATATATATAAAGTATAATTGTTATTCATTATTATTTTAATAGTAGCCTATTAATAACAGTGTTATAAAAGATATATATATATATATATAAAGTATAATTGTTATTCATTATTATTTTAATAGTAGCCTATTAATAACAGTGTTATAAAAGATATAAAGTATAATTGTTATTCATTATTATTTTAATAGTAGCCTATTAATAACCGTGTTATAAAAGATATATATATATATAAAGTATAATTGTTATTCATTATTATTTTAATAGTAGCCTATTAATAACAGTGTTATAAAAGATATATATATATATAAAGTATAATTGTTATTCATTATTATTTTAATAGTAGCCTATTAATAACAGTGTTATAAAAGATATAAAGTATAATTGTTATTCATTATTATTTTAATAGTAGCCTATTAATAACCGTGTTATAAAAGATATATATATATATATATATATATATATATATATACACATATAAAGTATAATTGTTATTCATTATTATTTTAATAGTAGCCTATTAATAACAGTGTTATAAAAGATATATATATATATACACATATAAAGTATAATTGTTATTCATTATTATTTTAATAGTAGCCTATTAATAACAGTGTTATAAAAGATATATATATAAGTATAATTGTTATTCATTATTATTTTAATAGTAACCTATTAATAACCGTGTTATAAAAGATATATATATATATATATATATACATATAAAGTATAATTGTTATTCATTATTATTTTAATAGTAGCCTATTAATAACCGTGTTATAAAAGATATATATATATATACACATATAAAGTATAATTGTTATTCATTATTATTTTAATAGTAGCCTATTAATAACAGTGTTATAAAAGATATAAAGTATAATTGTTATTCATTATTATTTTAATAGTAGCCTATTAATAACCGTGTTATAAAAGATATATATATATATATATATATACACATATAAAGTATAATTGTTATTCATTATTATTTTAATAGTAGCCTATTAATAACCGTGTTATAAAAGATATATATATATATAAAGTATAATTGTTATTCATTATTATTTTAATAGTAGCCTATTAATAACCGTGTTATAAAAGATATATATATAAAGTATAATTGTTATTCATTATTATTTTAATAGAAGCCTATTAATAACCGTGTTATAAAAGATATATATAAAGTATAATTGTTATTCATTATTATTTTAATAGAAGCCTATTAATAACCGTGTTATAAAAGATATATATAAAGTATAATTGTTATTCATTATTATTTTAATAGTAGCCTATTAATAACCGTGTTATAAAAGATATATATATATATATATATACATATAAAGTATAATTGTTATTCATTATTATTTTAATAGAAGCCTATTAATAACCGTGTTATAAAAGATATATATAAAGTATAATTGTTATTCATTATTATTTTAATAGTAGCCTATTAATAACAGTGTTATAAAAGATATATATATATATATATATAGTATAATTGTTATTCATTATTATTTTAATAGTAGCCTATTAATAACAGTGTTATAAAAGATATATATAAAGTATAATTGTTATTCATTATTATTTTAATAGTAGCCTATTAATAACAGTGTATAAAAGACATGCATATATATATATATATATATATATATATATATATAATATATATATATATATATATATATATATATATATATATAAGTATAATTGTTATTCATTATTATTTTAATAGTAGCCTATTAATAACAGTGTTATAAAAGATATATATATATATACATATAAAGTATAATTGTTATTCATTATTATTTCAATAGTAGCCTATTAATAACAGTGTTATAAAAGATATAAAGTATAATTGTTATTCATTATTATTTTAATAGTAGCCTATTAATAACAGTGTTATAAAAGATATAAAGTATAATTGTTATTCATTATTATTTTAATAGTAGCCTATTAATAACAGTGTTATAAAAGATATAAAGTATAATTGTTATTCATTATTATTTTAATAGTAGCCTATTAATAACACTGTATAAAAGACATGCATATATATATATAAGTATAATTGTTATTCATTATTATTTTAATAGTAGCCTATTAATAACCGTGTTATAAAAGATATATATATATATATAAGTATAATTGTTATTCATTATTATTTTAATAGTAGCCTATTAATAACAGTGTTATAAAAGCCGCTTCAACGAATTCGCCGGATGCACAAAGTTGAACTTGAGGCTGTATCTGTGCAACACTTTGAGGGATAATCACAATTAGGCCCTGAAGTTACCTGCAGGGTTTTGGCGCACTACCACCTACTGGTCAGGAGATAGCAAAAACTGATATTTTTGGCTTATAATTTTTTAACACTTTTGCCAAAAAATTACGAAAATTGTCTCTTTAGATCAAGTGTTACATACCGAGACACATTTTCCTATGTCTGTAATGTTGGATGACATCACTTTATATTTAGTCATAAAATGCTGTATTTTACTAAACGACTTGGCATATCCTTATGAAGCTTGGTATGTGTCTTTGGCACCATGTTCTGAAGGGACTCAAAAAGTTCGGGACAGTGCCACCTTGTGGTCAACAATTATAATGCAATTTCAAAAGATGCTATGCTGCTCATGGTTCCGATAAATGGCTTGACACCGGTATCGCTGCTTACAGCTATATTTATTATTATTATTATCACTGCAGTGTAAAAGCTGCTAAATCATCTCACTTATGTTTACATCATAAAGGTGTATGTTGATCAGACAGGGAAGAAATTTCGGACCAGGATTTTACATAGACACTGGCCCAAAAGGCAGCGCCGCTTTGTGGCGCGTTCTGCATAACGCGGCGGGAAAAGTCCCGGTTCCCCCAATGGCCTGTCCGCACCTGATGTTTATGTATGTTCTGTATTATTTCTGTAGGTTTGGGGGAGGCCTGGGGTCAGGTGGGTCGAATCAGATCTTTACATAACACGGCCCATGAGCTCGGATCCAATTTTCTACAGGTAATAATCAGCAAGATGCTCCAGGTAATACGAAGACTTTTATTATTTACTTTTCATTGAACTAACAGCAGAAATGAAGTAGTGACTGAAATTAATTTACATGCCTGTTTGTAAATAATTAACTGTGCTTCTTTGCAGATTCTATAATTGTTTGGTTTGTGCCTTCATGACCTGTCTGACATTCTCTTCCTCTGCAGACGTTAGACGGGTTTATATTTGTGGTCGCTGCAGATGGAAAGATCATGTACATATCTGAGACGGCGTCAGTTCACTTGGGCCTCTCGCAGGTAAAGAACACAACAACTTCACAAGTTACACTGTATTCTGCATCAGATAGTTTCATGTTAATTCACACCGGCAGAATTACAGATGCTCTTTGAAACAGGTAGAGTTGACCGGGAACAGTATTTATGAATATGTTCATCCAGCCGATCATGATGAGATGGCCGCGGTTCTCACGCCACAGCCGTCATACCACTCACACTTTGTCCAAGGTGAGACACTTAGACACGAGAACACCAACTGAACATCTGCTAAATTCCTTTCACCTATAACAATGAGTGCACCAATGACTGTAAGGTGATGCGAAGCTGGTTTGTAAATGTTGCTTCTTTCAGAGTACGAAGTGGAGCGGTCATTCTTCTTGAGAATGAAATGCGTTTTGGCTAAAAGGAATGCAGGACTGACGAGTGGAGGATATAAGGTAAGATCGTGTAACTAATAGTCTTGCATAGCCAGATGTCTGGTCCAGTTTGCAGGTTATTCTGGTTAAGAACCGGCCATTAGGAGGGGCCTGGGTTACTCGGCGAGTATTGACGCTGACTATCACACCTGGAGTCGCGATTTCGAATCCAGGGCGTGCCGAGTGACTCCAGCTAGGTCTCCTTAGCAACCAAATTGGCCCGGTTGCTAGGGAGGGTCTGGGTCGCTCAGAGAGTGTTGACGCTGACTATCACACCTGGAGTCACAATTTCGAATCCAGGGCGTGCCGAGTGACTCCAGCCAGGTCTCCTTAGCAACCAAATTGGCCCGGTTGCTAGGGAGGGTCTGGGTCGCTCAGCTAGTATTGACGCCAACTATCACACCTGGAGTCGCGAGTTCTAATCCAGGGCGTGTTGATTTGAAATAAAAAGACATTGACCGAACATGCTGGTGGTTGAACTTTGACCCCTACACTTTGCAGGTCATCCACTGCAGCGGGTACCTAAAGTTCAGGCAGTTCAGTTTGGACTCCTCTCCGTTTGACGGCTGTTTTCAGAACGTGGGTCTTGTCGCCGTGGGACACACGTTACCGCCCAGCGCCATCACGGAGATCAAACTGCACAGCAACATGTTCATGTTCAGGGCCAGTCTGGATATGAAGCTCATTTTCCTGGACTCAAGGTGAAGTTCAACAAACATAATAACCTCATACACACAGGTCGCCCGGTCATTCACAGGTTTTGTGTGTGTTTCAGGGTTTCAGAGCTCACAGGATATGAGCCACAGGACCTGATTGAGAAAACCCTGTATCATCATGTGCACAGCTGTGACACCTTCCACCTGCGCTGCGCTCATCACCTGTGTGAGTTCACCTTGCGCTGAATACACCAAAACCTAGAGAGCTGCCTACCTAGTAAGCATTGTAAGGGAGCATAGATGCTTTGAGTGTTCCATTTCGGAAGGTTGTTGCCTATGTAGACCGCAGACTGCACGGCAGCTCACTCGGTTTTGGAACGGAGCGTTGGTCTTGGGTTTGACACATGCAAAGAAATGCTAAAGGCACACCAGTTTAATGTGTGATAACATGTTTTATTGTTTAACATCTCTCACTCTCTCTCTGTTCAGTACTAGTTAAAGGGCAGGTCACCACTAAGTACTATCGTTTCCTGTCTAAGCATGGCGGATGGGTTTGGGTCCAGAGCTACGCTACAATCGTGCACAACAGCCGCTCTTCGCGGCCGCACTGCATCGTCAGCGTCAATTACGTCCTCACGTGAGTTCAACGTTCAATGTTTTAAAAGAGTTAGTTCACCCCAAAAATGGCCGATCTGACGTCGTGTGCTCACCCTTTCTTCCGTGGAACACAAAAGGCGATTGTAACCAGGTTCGGATTGGGAAAGGAGGCGGCGGGAACCGGCTGAAGTCAATATAATATCTGATGCAAACAAAATGACGCAAGAACACAAACGCACATGGCAGCTGTGTGTGGCTCTCTCTCTCTCCTGAACTGCCACGTTCCCTCTCCTCGACCGATTAGCCCAATAGGGGTCAGGCGGCGGGATGTACGGGGGTTCCCCGGGGGTTCCCAGTCCTGACGTACATCACCCCGCCTCCTTTCCGTTGCCCTTCTGGCCCGCTAGCCGCCAGGCTTTTCCCCGCCTCTCTAGGGCTGGGGAGGGCGACGAGGGGTGGGAAAGGGCAAGGTGGAGTAAAAATCATGCTCGCCGGTTCCCAGACACGCCGGTCCACACTCTGGCAGACGACAGCCGCACCTCCCCGGGCGGACTGGAGCCAGTCCTCCGACCCCTGGCAGATGGAACGCCCCTCCGCGTTTTGCCGGCCGGTAGGGAACTCGTCCGCTCCTGGCAGCGGCTCCAACACTCCTGGTGGCCGGCAGCGAGCCCCTCTTCCCCTCACGGATGACGGACATTCCTCCGCATCCAGGCGGCCGGCAGCAACTCCTCCGTCCCCCAGCCGGATGGCCGCGGCAGCACCTTTGGGTGGATGGCAGTGGTGAGGACTCCATGACAGCGCATCCCTCCAACTTCCCGGGCTTCTTCACCCATGTAACATGGTTACGGTTGGGAATGGAGGCGGCGGGAACCGGCTGAATGGTCAAAATTATATATAATGCTACTACTTCAGAAGCTCAGGTTTTCACAACAAGGGCAGTTGTGTTTTGTTTAGGGTTGGGATGATATATCTTTTCCATGTAATGAGTGTCCATCAAAGATCCCGCACTCTTTTAATATCCTCTCTGTTCTTTAAGTCAGTTAAAAAGAGTATATAGGACTGTACATTTTGATCACAAATAGCACAGATGCGCCAATAACGAGTCTGTGAGATGCGCGTTAAACTCTTAAAGTGACAGTAACGTTATAATGCTTGTTATACAAATGACTGTAAATCCTTGTTGTACACATTATTTCAAACTTTGATATATCATCTCATTACTAAACAGTATATATATACAATTTCGTGATATGTCTTTCTATCTTCACCAGAACACGTTTGAAGACAAATAGAAAAATGTGCAATCTCAGCTGGTCCTTATAATGCAAGTGGATGGTGATCAGACGTTTGAAGCTACAAAAATCACAGACAGTCAGTATAAACGTCATCCAAACGACTCCAGCGGTTAAATTAATGTCTACTAAAGCCACTTGATCACTTATGGTGTGAAAAAGATCAATATTTAAGTAGTTTTTTTAACTCCAAATCATGCTTCCGGTAAGCAGTTTACAAGTGAGGAGGAGGAACACTGTAACGAAGCTTCGCAGGTTTAGATCTGCATTTGTATCCGTTTCTTTACCCACATTAGTGCGTTTGTGTTTGTGTTTGTGTTTATCCTGGATGTCTCAACCGAGAGACAAACGTGAGATTACGCCTGTAACGTGCTGAAGCGAATATGTCACATGAGAGACCGCATGAGCTCCGCCCTCGTGTGAACTCCACCCTCTCCAGAAGTAAAAGTACTTAAATATAGATAATTTTTTGCACCAAAAGTGATCGTGTGGCTTTAGTAGACATTAATTTAACCACTAGAGTCGTTTGGATGACGTTTATACTGACTGTCTGTGATTTAGGAGCTTCAAACGTCTGATCACCATCCAGTTGCATTATAAGAACCAGCTGAGATTGCACATTTTTCTATTTGTCTTCAAACGTGTTCTGGTGAAGATAGAATACTTGGGTGAACTATCCCTTCCAGCGTTAATATTTCAAACTGTGATTATATTGAATAGTTAACCTCATTATTATTCACAAAATTTAAAGGACTTTTCATTTAAAGACATAAAATAGGACACGGTTTAAAATAGCGCACAGGGGCTCCAGAAATGAGTGCAAAACACCATAAAAGCACAATAAAAGTAGTTCCTATGACTTTGTGAACTTATGTAAGGAAACGTCAAATTTAAGTAGTTATTCACTAAAAATCTTTCCCTTTTATTATGCTTTTTTTGTCGTTTTTGGAGCTTAACAGCCCCTGGTTACTGTCTACTTACAAGAGCAGAATGAACATTCGTTATATTGTGTTATCCTTCCTGTTCCACCATATAAAAGGTCATACTGCTGTGGAACAATATGAGGGTGAGTAAATACTGTTTCATTTTTGGGTGTACTGTTTCTCTAAGTCTTTTGTTTGCGATGCTGATCCATACTAAAGGCATCTGAAAGCAAATAAAGCCTTACAGAACAAATGTAGCGTTATCAGAAATGATGAAAGACCTGCTGTGCACAATACAAACATGCGACATTCACGGGTTGGCGTGTTTCTGATAACGTCTGTGTTTGCCGTCTGTCTCTGGAAGTGGTTCAGCTAGTGGTCAGACCAGGTCCAAGGTGTCGAACACAAAACCACAGGTGTTATATCAATGAGTAACGTTACACAAGCGTTACCTTCATGCGACAGGACTTGTGTTGAGGGTTCAGGGGTGGGCGAGCGCAATCACAGGTGTAAGAATGTTGTGCTAATGTTTGAACAACGTTGAGACTGATTAACTCTGCAGAGTTGGACTGGGAATATCAGCAAGTGTTTGTTGTAATAATGTGATCATACACAGCGTTTGTTTGTGCATTTAGGGATACAGAATATAAGGGAATGATGCTGTCTTTGGACCAGTTGAATCCCAGAAAACCTGCGTTCCCGTACAGTAACCATAGTGACCGAGAGGAGCGACCGAAGGGCAAACCAAAAGTGTCAAACGCCAGGAGTAAAATCTTGGTTTCTCCTTATCCACAGGTATCACATTGTTTTGTCTGTCAGGTTTACGGTTATTTATGTGTCCTAGCGTACTCTAATAAGTTCTGTTTCCCCTCAACAGTTTTCAGCCTTCCACCATGATCGCTCAGAATCTGACCACGACAGCCAATGGGGCGGGAGCCCTCTGACAGACTCTGCCTCTCCGCAGCGACTGGATCAGAGCGAGGCGTCAGAACCCGTTTACGCTTACAGACACGTTCCCGAGTCCGGTCCGCTGCGTTACGGCCTTTCTCAGGGTGACATGATGCATGCGGCCTCACACACCTGTCAGCAAACACACACACACGCCGCGCCGTGTGACCCGCATCCTGCCCGCTGTCAGGGCGGGCGTTACGTCCTGGAGCAGAGCGGGCGAGAGTGCTGGTGGGATGCCACGCGTCCTGTTCCGGCTCTTACGAAAGCAACACAACCCAACGGAGGAGAGTTTGACGACAGAACTTACCATCACTCTCACGGTAAGTGAGCTGGACCAGAATATCGGGTTCATAGCAACGCCCTAGCAACCACCCAGATATGTCTTCATGAAATCAAAAAAGACATTATTAAATAAAACCATGTGTGATTTTTCAGCTCACTGGGATGACGAGCAAATGGCCGATTCTCCCGAAGAAGGGTCCCTGGATGATTCCGGAGACAGTTGCCATGACAACAGGATGTTTCACGCTAGCCTGTGGGAGTCCGATAAAATCAAAGTGGAGGACGACAGAATGACGGACCGCCCCTTCTCCTCCGCTCCTGGCGTGGTCTGCCGAGCTCCCGGCGCCCACCTCATACTGTGTCGAGATGCCATGACAACAGGTTCCCATGGCGACGAGGATGGAAGCCCCGCCTCTCTCTCGGGTCTGAGCAGTCCGGGGTCAGACAGGCTGTCTCACGAGTACCGGCGGCCGCTGTCGGTCTCTCCAAACGTGGGCGTCCAGGCGCAGGGCAGCCCGCTGCTGTATCACCCCCA
>NC_068322.1:908078-918078 GCF_025860055.1 Xyrauchen texanus
TGTAAGACTGAAATCCCCAGTCTAATGTAAACACTTGCATATAAACTCCGATGTTGCTCTTTAATAGCTCAGATATGTGAAATAACTGGGGTCTTTTTCTACATCTGTTTCCATTGCTCTCCATTTAAAGTGGAAGTTCACCCAAAAATGTCATTTCTTGTATCAGTTAATTAGTGGCGGTTCTAGACTACAGTAACCGGGGGGCCAGGCAGGGGCCACTTGTTGAGCGGGGGGGTCCAGAGTGGGTCCAGAGGGGCCACTTGTTGAGCGGGGGTCCAGAGTGGGTGTAGAGGGGCCACTTGTTGAGCTGGGGGGTCCAGATTGGGTCCAGAGGGGGGTCCAGAGTTAGTCCAGAGGGGCCACTTGTTGACCGGGGGTCCAGAGTGGGTCTAGAGGGGCCACTTGTTGAGCCGGGGGTCCAGATTGGGTCCAGAGGGGGGTCAGAGTTAGTCCAGAGGGGCCACTTGTTGAGCCGGGGGTCCAGTGGCAATTGTTGAGCAGGGGGTCCAGAGGGGCCAGGCCTGTTGAGCCGGGGTGGGGTCCAGAGTGGGTCCTGAGGGGCCAATTGTTGAACGGGGGTGCAGAGGGGCCACTTGTTGAGTGAGGGGGGTCCAGAGTGGGTCCGGGGGATCCAGAGTTAGTCCAGAGGGGCTACTTGTTAACCGGGGGGTCCAGAAGGGCCACTTGATGAGCAGGGGGTCCAGAGTGGGTCCAGAGTGGCCACTTGTTGAGCCGGGGGTCCAGATTGGGTCCAGAGAGGCCACTTGTTGAGTGGTGGGGGGTCCAGAGTGGGTCCTGTGGCACTTGATGAGCGGGGGGGTCCAGAGTGGGTCAAGAGGGGCCACTTGTCCAGCGGGGGGGTCCAGAGTGGGTCCAGAGGGGCCACTTTTTGAGCGAGGGGGGGGTCCAGAGTGGGTCCAGAGGGGCCACTTGTTGAGCAGGGGGGTCCAGATTGGGTCCAGAGAGGCCACTTGTTGAGTGGTGGGGGGGGGTCCAGAGTGGGTCCTGTGGCACTTGATGAGCGGGGGAGTCCAGAGTGGGTCAAGAGGGGCCACTTGTCCAGCGGGGGGGGTCCAGAGTGGGTCCAGAGGGGCACTTGTTGAGTGGGGGGGTCCAGAGTGGGTCCAGAGGGGCCACTTGTTGAGTGGGGGGGGTCCAGAGTGGGTCCTGAGGGGCCACTTATTGAGTGGGGGGGGGGTCCAGAGGGGCCAGGCTTGTTGACAGGGGACACTGCACCACATTACAGGTATTTCTACGGTTACATTTGTTAATGAAGATGAGGAAGCTGGTGTCTTAGTGCATTTGTTGCTCGGTTCAAGCAGAGAGAGAGAGGCATAGAATAGAGAAAAAGAAAAAACATGCAGGAAGAGAAGGTCAGAATGAGTCCGAATGAATTAACTAATAAACGTCTGTCTCACAAATCTGACTGTTTGTCTTCTGTTTGTTACTCATAGAGGTCCAGAGGAAAGGGTGGACGGCACCACTGTAAAGTCCAGTCATCACGCGGGCCGCATCGCAGACAAGATCAGTCTGTTTGAAAACCAAGCGGTCAGTGCACTGAAGAGTGGCTCCACAAGCCTGCGGCATCCGGACATTGCCCCAGCTCGAAAAGTGTCGAGTCGTCTCCGAGAGATCACAGAACCGGCTGGAGCGCGGCCCAGTTCTGCACCTCCGAACCAGACGGTTAAAGAGCGGGCATTGAATTTCAATACAGGCCAGAGGAGACACGAGACATTTACATTGACGTCTGGGAGATCAGGGGTTTCTGGCCAATCACTGAATGCTGGACATTCAAAAATGACTGGTCAAACATCTCAACAATGTGAAAACGTTGGAAAATCCACAGCAAAGACCAGCTGGGAGAAGCCAGAAGTTAAACTCAAAGCTCCTTCAAACACAGATCAAACAGACTCCAAATCCCAGAATGCAACATTTTCAGAGAGAACAAGTGACTCAACACTTGGAGATAAGGAGGCGAGGACAACAAACTGCTTTTCGCCAACTGTTTCATCACCTACTGATGAGACCCCACAGGTCAAATCTATGAGCCAGACAGCCTCAAGATCTAAACAACTGCGAAGCAAAGATGGGGTTCAATCCCTGAGCCCAAACATCAAAAACAAAGAAACCGTACAAGTTAAACAGGCAGTAAAGGACGAAAAGAGCACCTCCAAACCTCTTAAAGACACAAAAGATGCAACAAAACCCACAGATGAATATTTGAAGAGCACCAAAATCACTGAGGTGATTTTAAAAAAGCCCAAAGTGCCACAAAAGCTGGTGAATGCACTGGAATTGGTGCAAAGCTCAAAGAAACCACAAGATACCGACTCCAATTGGTTAAAATCCCCACAGATGGAAACTAAAAGTTTCAAAGAAACAAAGACAGTAACCTCTGCTTCTGGAACACTGACGTTATTTCCTTCTACATCCAGAAAGAAAAACTCCCAAACTGAGAGCAGCTCCATTGGGAAGCACATAGAACCAGAAACTGACCAAAAGAACTTCAACAAAAAGCAGCCTGTTCCAGAGCACTCTGAAAGAGAGCGGGAAGAGGAGCAGGATAACCGAGACATGATTGTAAACCCATTGATTGGAGAGTTGGGGGAACCAGAACCAGCTGTGACAAAAGAAGAGAAGCCGCCAACCCAAGAGGACCTGAAAGAGAGCACCTCTAAAGACCTTTCTGAGCCAGCCGATAGCATTCCTGGAGCCGGCTCGAAGGGTGCCATACAGAGAAGAGGGAGTGAAAAGGTGTTACCTGAGAAAGACAGAGTGTCTCAAGGGATAAGTACCTCTGAAAATGGCTCAAGTGATCAGAAGGACAGTTTGACCAAGATACTAAGAACTAATAAGAATGAGAAATTCCAAAACTCCAAATTTTCACCTCAAATTCCACCCACAGAGGAAGCACACAAAAGAGGTGGGCCAACCCCATTGAGCCAATCAGAGAGCAGAGAAGAACAAAAGACACAGACAGCAGCCAATGAGAGACAGTTAAAACAGGAACAGGAGGGAATAAAGGCCACGCCCCCACCAGCCTCATCTGATAAAAAGACCATGCTGCCTCCAGCCTCATTTAATGAAAAGTCCACACCCTCACTACCCTCATTAGATGAAAAGACCACGCCTCCTCCCACCTCATCTAATAAAAAGACCACACCCTCACTACCCTCATTAGATGAAAAGACCACGCCTCCTCCCACCTCATCTAATAAAAGACCACCCTCACTCCATTAGATGAAAAGACCACATCCCACCTCATCTAAAAGACCACACCTCACTACTCATTAGATGAAAAGACCACGCCTCCTCCCACCTCATCTAATAAAAAGACCACACCATCACTACCCTCATTAGATGAAAAGACCACGCCTCCTCCCACCTCATATAATAAAAAGACCACACCCTCACTACCCTCATTAGATGAAAAGACCACGCCTCCTCCCACCTCATCTAATAAAAAGACCACACCCTCACTACCCTCATTAGATGAAAAGACCACGCCTCCTCCCACCTCATCTAATAAAAAGGCCACACCCTCACTACCCTCATTAGATGAAAAGACCACGCCTCCTCCCACCTCATCTAATAAAAAGACAACACCCTCACTACCCTCATTAGATGAAAAGACCACGCCTCCTCCCACCTCATCTAATAAAAAGACCACACCCTCACTACCCTCAAATAATCAAAAGACCACACCTTCTCCCACCTCATGTAATGAAAAGACCACACCCCCACCAGCCTCATTAACTGAAAAGACCGTGCCTCTTCCCACCTCATCTAACAAAAAGACCACGCATCTTCTGGCCTCATTTAATGTAGAGGCTACGCCTCCTCCCGCCTCATCTAAAGAGAAGACCACGCCTCCTCCCACATCAACTAATGAAAAGGCCACGCCTCCTTCTGTGTCAACTAATGAAAAGGTCACATCTCTGGCCTCACATCCTCCCGCCTCATCTAACAAAAAGACTACGCCTCCTCCTGCCTCTTCTAATGAAAAGACCATGCCCCCACCAGCTTCATTAAATAAACAGACCACACCCCCACCAGCCCTAATGAATGAAAAGGCTGTGCCTCTTCAAGTTTCAGCCAATGAGAAGGTCTCCCAGACATTAGCCTCAGGCAGTGAAAAATCCCCACCTAGTCCTATTAATACTCAATCTACAGATCCATCCACAAGAAAAAAGGAATCGATTCCAAAACCATTTTTCCTTCCACAAATCCCCTCTGCACCTGGAAGACCCTCCCTGAACAGAGACTCTCCATCCAGCTGGCTGGATATTGACCACCAACAACCCATCAGGAAGAAGCAGACAATTTCAGAACCAAATCCTAAGCTCAGCTCTTCTGTCAGTGAGACAAACCTCCTGGATACTTCTGGAAAATTCGACCCAGATGATTTTATTGCCAGTGTAAAGAGGCTAGCAATGCCGTTCAGATTTCCCCAACGCAAACACAACCAACTTCGCCTGCAAGCCCCTCCATTTGCCATGCCTGCCATTAGAGAAGACCGCTGCGAGAAGCCTTTTGATCTGGAGGAGTTCCAGTTTGGCTTGAGGAGAAAGAGGAGTGAGTTCACCGTGGACATGGCGCCAACTTCAATAACGAAGAGTAAAAACAAAGAGGCCAAGGAGGAGGACAACAAGCTCAAGCGGATAAACCCTGAGCGGGAGAGCATTCTCTCCAGGTCCCTCCTCTTTCAGAGGGCAAAGAAGGAGCCAGAAGAGGAGGAAGGCGAAAAGAAAGAGGGATCAGAGGAAAGGAAATCCGAACAATTGAAGAGGTCTCGCTTGGGGAGATCCTCCATTCTCGGCAGTCTACACAATCCCAACAGGGTGATACTAATGGATCTTTTAAGCCCAACCGAATGTCCCTCAGATGGGCTGTTATCACCAAACAATGCACCTGGGTCTTCAACACCTCAGCAAACACAACCAATGCCAACTGCACAGTTACCAAAAAAGGACACAGCTAATAATGAACAAATGGGTGTCAACCCAACCCAGAATGGTTCCCAAGTTGTTCTAGAACCTGTTAAAGATGATGACCCTGCCATGACACCAGACCTCAAAACAACTTCAGCAGACCCTTCTGTCTCCATGGCAACAGAAGCTGATTTTCCTCCACCACTTCCATCCTTTGATGACATCAGGTTGCCGAGTTACCTGGAGAAATATCTTCCAAAAGAGCCTGAAACCGTTCCACCGTCAGATAGGATCGACCCGCTGGTCAGACCACAGACCACATCAACAGTAATACACACACACACACACACGCTTAGGCCAGAAACATACTTTACGCAAGTACAAATGTGCAGATGCGAGCACGTAGCCAACGCATAGCCAATGTGCAGTCCGGTTCAACGTACTTAATGTGAGTTACTCTGGCAGCAACAAACCTCAGGATTCAAGGGGGCCATAGAGTTACCTTCAAATACCTGTGCAATTAAACCGAATGTGTTATTAATCAGGTAAGCTGAAATAAAACGTCAACTTCCTTAGCGTTATTCTCTTCAAACTGACACTAGTTGACTTAGTTGAGCTCACCACAGAAGAGCACAGTTCACATTAATGTTCGCTATTGGTCCCCTTGCGACAATGTTCCTAATGCAACACGTTCTTGCGTTGTGCTACGAATTGTGGTCTGAAACTTTCTAGAATGCAACAACGCACAATGTATGAAATAGAGCTTAGCTCATAAGCATAGCTAGTAGCATCTGCATTCACGTACTTGAGTATTACAGTATCTAACTTTTGACTTTCATTAAACCATGTTTGTATGTGTGTCTGGTTTGTCTTGTTAGGTAACAAAAGGAAGTGTTTCTGTACCTGATCTAGTGGTTCTGAATCCGACTGGGAAAGATAACGTGGCTATCACAGAAGATTGGTCAATTCTGCCTACATCTCAACCTTTAGAGGCTCGAACTTCTCAAGAGGACATTCAGAGAGAACAGCCAAATGTATGTGTCCATACTGGCTTTCTGCCAGTGATCAGGGACGGATTAACGACTGGGCCAATGGGGGCAGTGCCCAGGGGCCTTTTACTGCCCAGGGGTGCCCAGGGGCCCTTTTAAGGCTGCACGATCTATTTTGGTGATCCCCACCCACTTGAAAACCCTTTTGGGCATGAACCATGATGGCACCCCCCCAGCTCTACAACTTTGGGGTTGGAGGGGGTCGAGGAGGTCAATTGCACCACCTTTAGTGAGCCGCTGGTACCCCCTTTACATGGCGCCCCTACGCATTGGATGAAGGGTTAGGATGGGGGTGAGGTGATCCTGGAGGGGTTGAGGAGGCCAATTGCACCCTCCACCCCAAAGTTGTAGAGCTGGGGGGGTGCCCCCCCTCCACCCCAAAGTTGTAGAACTAGGGGGTGCCCCCCTCCACCCCAAAGTTGTAGAGCTGGGGGGGTGCCCCCCTCCACACCAAAGTTGTAGAGCTGGGGGGGTGCACCCCCTCCACCCCAAAGTTGTAGAGCTTTGGGGGTTGCCCCCCCCTCCACCCCAAAGTTGTAGAGCTGGTGGGGTGGGTCCATGGTTCAGGGCCTTTGCAAGTCATAATCCGTCCCTGCCATTGAGGTACAGTACTCACTTTGTATAATTGCAG
The DNA here is from genome assembly GCF_025860055.1 of Xyrauchen texanus. Classification (NCBI taxonomy): domain Eukaryota; kingdom Metazoa; phylum Chordata; class Actinopteri; order Cypriniformes; family Catostomidae; genus Xyrauchen; species Xyrauchen texanus. Next base: position 914,690 of record NC_068322.1, read on the forward strand.
TACCTCTGCAGAACTACATGCCTGTGCATCGTTCAAGCGTGTCTGTGTGATTGTGCAAGAGAAAGTGAGAGATCTGTAGTCTTTGAAGTTTTTAAAATGCATTAGAATGTATCATGTTTTTGACCATCTGTGTGCTTGGCTAAGTATTATGGAATATTTGAATAACAATTACCTGCATTATTGTCATTGCATTTCAGATTCCAGCAGTCCGTGGATTCCATCGGCGTCCTGGAAAGGTTTGGCAACATTTTAAACTCCTATGACCTCATAGAGAATTTAAGATACTAAAAACAGCTTGCCTTGTTTATGTGCATAATGCATGTCAAGTTTTTATTTCATGTCTGCTTTAGATATGTGGGCAAACTGCATTTGTATAAGACTGACAGTTTCACAGAAACAAATCTGGTTAAAATTGCACCCTATAAAATCAAAAGAAAACAATAAAATAAGAAATTGTATTTTGAGATAAGAAATTAGCCAATTTTGATCATCTTTAGACAATTAGTCAATTAGCTTCTGATAGGAATTGTGGACAAGCCTGGTTCATCTTTGGGAGCAATTTCCAAACCCCTGAAGGTGCCACGTTCATCTGTACAAACAATAGTACACAAGTATAAACACCATGTGACCACACAGTCATCACACCGCTCAGGAAGGTGACGCATTCTGTCTCCTAGAGATGAACATAGTTTGTGTGAAAAGTGCAAATCAATGCCAGAACAACAGCAAAGAACCTTGTGAAGATGCTGGAGGAAACAGGTGGACGAGTATCTAGATCCACAGCAACACCAGTCCTATATGAACATCACCTGAAAGGTGCTCAGCAAGGAAGAAGCCGCTGCTCCAAAACCACCATAAAAAAGCCAGACTACAGTTTGCAAGTGCACATGGGGACAAAGATCTGACTTTAGGAGAAATGTCCTCTGGTCGGATTAAATAAAAATGTAACTGTTTGGCCATAATCTCTGTTTTGGCAAAAATGCGATCTAGACGTGTTTTCTTGAGATTCACTCTGTCACTGTTTCAAAGTGCCGTAATAGACTTTCACTGTTGTTCAGATCGTAATATATGAGCATCATCAGTTCAGCGGTCAGTCCTTTGAGTTCTTCAGAGATGAACCTGATGCCACACGCCTGCAGCTGTCCAGTGTCATATCTGTTAAAGTTATTAGAGGCTGGTGAGTCCAGAATACACACACTTCTGTGGATATCACAGTGGATGATGATGGGCCTTTCAGAAGAATAGATTTAAGTGTGTGTGTGTGTGTGTGTGTGTGTGTGTGTGTGTGTTTTAGCTGGATACTGTATGAGAAACCTGGTTTTGTGGGGCGTTGCATCGCTCTGGAGGAGGAGGCCGTTATTGAGCTGCCCAATGAATGGGCAGAAGAGGCGGGACTAACGTCTACTCCAATGATCATTGGCTCAATTCGGCTGGCTGTCAGAGTAAGTGGCCTCACTTTTGCAATATAACTATTTATGTGAAGACTACATGCTGTATCGCTTGTGACTAAGAGCATTGGCGTAGTCACCCATGCAGAAATGTGATAAATAATGACATATGATATTATCATTGTTCTTATTAGCCCGACATAGTTTTTTACATCAGTGAACACAATACATAAACATACATGTGCGTTTCTTTCCATTGCGTTTTGTGTGTGTGTGTTCAGGACTACACTCCTCCCCGTATTGAGCTGTTTACGGAGACCTTGGGCATGGGAAGAAACTCTCAGTATCTTGAAGACACAGACGAGGTCGGCTCGTTTGGTGTGCCACTGAACACCGGCTCCATCAAAGTTCACAGTGGCCTGTAAGTTCTCAGATATGCCCTGCACACACACACGGAAGGCAAGAATATTAGTGTGCAACTGTATTTCTTTTCTAAGTAGTCAGACTTGCGATTGTCACCTAACGGACAATAAAGCAGGTTGAGACCGAGGTTGAGACATGATTGACAGGTGTCAGATGTAAATTCTCTCTCTCTATGTTTGCAGGTGGATGGTTTACAGTGATCCGGGTTTTCAGGGTTTGTTAGCCGTGTTGGAGGTGGGAGAATATCCGATTCCGGAGTCCTGGGGTTTCCCGTCGCCCACGGTGGGCTCACTGCGAGCGCTGCGCATGGTACGAGAACCGCTCGCACGCTGGCGATATTCACTGATGTCTTATGAAGATTCTTCAAGCTGTGTGTCATTATTAAATGTGCTGTTTTGCAGGGCTATCTGAAAATAGAGAACCCTAATGGAGTGAAGGTATGATAGTTGTTTTGAAAGTCTCAGAACCTTTAAATTGAAGCTCTTAAAGGAATATTCCGGGTTCAATACAAGCTCAATCGACAAGCACAAATGTGTGTTCCAGTGAGTCACTTCCAATGCAAGTCAATGGGGTTTAATCTGTCAACATTAAAATACTGTTTCACAAGTATAGACACAAGACATAAAATACTGTTTCACAAGTATAGACACAAGACAATATGTGTGTGAACATGATTTTACTGTCATTAAATCACTTATTAATCACATCTGTGGAAAGATATAGACGATTATGCAACTCCGTTGCCATGACGACGCAACGCCATAATCCCTATAATGATGATTCAAGTCAAAACGTGTTATGCCACAAATGTTGTTGGCTGTACCGGGAATATTCCTTTAAAGGGATCGTTCATGCGAAATGAAAATTCTGTCATTATTTACTCACCCTCGTGAGGTTCCAAACCCACGTGACTTTCTTTCTTCTGCGTCATTGGTGCTCTGATGCGATGATATCCTTTTGTTCCATGGAAAAAAGGAAAGTCACACAGGTTTGGAACATCGTGAGGGTGAGTAAATGATGACAGATTGTTGTCCCAGAGCCCACATGGTTTCTCTGTTTTATCTCTCAGGCGGTGTTGTATGAGAAGGCTGGTCTGGAGGGCCGCTGTGTGGAGGTTCAGGAAGACGTGTTGTCTTTCAGAAGGAAAGAGACAGACAGCGGTGATCAAGACGGTCATGGATTGAAATGTGTGGAATCACTGAAGATCATCGGTGGACTGTAAGTGCAGGACGCTCAGAGTCAGAGCCGTCATGAACTGTCACTCAACGCCTGACTGCCTGAAATCTGATTGGATGACGTTGTAGCTAAGCAAAGTTGTGTTGATAGCTGTTGCTAAAATCTGGTGCTACGTTGCAACTGTGAACAGCCCATAGTGAGGCTAATGAAGTGCGTTGCTTGGCAACTTTTTCCATAAGGGAATTGACTTTTAATGCTAGCTTATAAACTGTGAGCTCCACCAATCAGAGAGCGCCAAAAGAGCTCTGCAACGACCGCCCACTCACACGACGCACTGCGAACGACACACCTTGTAATCAACAACTTTGAATCCGTTTTTTAATCCGATTACGCCATTCTCAA